>NC_066579.1:220076041-220379194 GCF_024323335.1 Lathyrus oleraceus
CCGGTACAAACCATCTCGAAACCTGTCCTTCATCAGTTCCTTTGCAGTAATCACCCATAATGGGTGGTGGTACGACTTCTATAGTGACCTCCTCTTCAATGTCGGAAGAAATCAGTGGTTGATCTTCTACTAATCTCATTTAAGCTAGATTTACTTCTCTAACTACTCTCCAAATAGCACATGCGGTTCTTTCGATTTCTGAATCAAATGGTGTCAACTCCGATCCTGAGATGTGCATACATAAACACGAAATACCTCATCAACACTATGATTAACAAGAAAAATAAAATAAAAAAAATGGTGTACAAGCGTTGCCTTGTTGAAATATCATTAGTCCCCAACAACGGTGCCAAAAACTTGATGACTTCTCGACAAGTGTACCGATATTGTCGCAATAATAAAATATCGAATGCATAAGGACTGCTTTTTGACAAGAAAAAAAGTGTCTAATGCGTAGAAAATAGTAAATTGGGAGGGGGGGGGGGGGTTCAGATCTTAAAGCGAAAATAAACAAAGTGTTCAGACTGGAAGCGGCCAGGTTGTGTATATAATCCCATGTTTCTCTATTGTTGATGTTTGATGCCTTACATGAATAATATCATCACTATAATCCCACAACAAATTAATAAAACCTATATAACCAATACCTTGCGATATAGCTCACTAATCACTACTCGGAGCTTCCTATCCTTATTCCACTAGTGTAAGCAGGATTAGGCGATGCAACAAAGCGTTAATTCACTAGCCATTACTCGGGGTTTTCTATCCATAGTCAACCAGCGTAAGCATGATAACTATTTTAGGTCCAACATATAGACTAATGATGAGTATTCCTTATGTGCCGAAAATCAGATTAAAAGAGTATCTTACATAAAAATCATTACGAACAAGAAACAATTGAATGGAATTATAGATCAAATAATTCATGCAAAGTGAAATCAACATATTTCCCAACAATATTAAAATAGGTTCATCAAAGTACAACCTAACCTAGAGGAGTTTAGCTACTCATAATTCAAAATACAATACCAAAAATAATTAAGAAGAATTGCATATGAGACTCCTTGAAGGATTAGTCTCCAATGGCTTCAAATGCTCTCAAAATCACCCTTGATGATGTAAAAATCATACTTCTGGCCAATTTTCGTAACCCTTGAGAAAGTGCAGAAAATATCCTTTAATAGCGTTAAGAATGGGCCAAAACGCGTTAGAAAAGCCCAGAAAAAAGCTCCATTCTGTGTGTGAAGACCTGCATGGCGTGATGCAACATTTATGTCCCTATCACATGCGTGATGTTGCATTATATTGCGCGTGATTATTTCAGTGGTTGCACGCTTTTGCTCCCTTTTCACTTGATTTTTCACCTAGTCCAATTTCTTCATACTAAGATATTTTTTTCTCATTCTTTGGTCTTTCTTCTTTATTTTTCCTCCTCTTTAACTTGTTTTTTTGATTCATTTCTTCAACTGAATTCATGCAATGACAGACTGTCATCAGTCGTCCAGACCAAAGAAATAGATCCATTATAGTCAAATAAGGTTACAAGGTATTCTTAAATTGATTCATAAACTAGTGCTACCAACAACAAAATCACAAAGAAAACTAGCCTACCAGTAAGAACCAAGAAGATGAAAATACCCAAATATGCGTCTTTAGTGCGAACTCAATATCTCTCGGCTCATACTTCATTTTCCAAATCCAAACGGTTAAATGGTAGATACCTATGTTGTGAACCTTCCCTCTAAAAAGGAACTCGATCCAATAGTTAAGAAATCCAGAATCGCTGATTTACTAAGACTATTTGTAGAAAAATGGAAATTGATTTCTCTTCTCTTTTCTCTCTT
This sequence comes from Lathyrus oleraceus, assembly GCF_024323335.1. Lineage (NCBI taxonomy): Eukaryota > Viridiplantae > Streptophyta > Magnoliopsida > Fabales > Fabaceae > Lathyrus > Lathyrus oleraceus. The sequence goes on from NC_066579.1 coordinate 220,077,886, forward strand.
TTGAATTTTATTTTTCTACCATTTTTCCCTCTTCCTCTGTCGATCCTAAATTGAACCTCTCCACTTAAAATAAGTGAGACATAAATGAGCTAACATATTTGGGCCTTTCTCCATATAAGAATGGATCCTAAACCCAACAAATCTCTCCCTCACGACTATGTGGCAGAAATAGATAAACCGGAGATACCATAACAAGCTTCAAAATTCCCTCTTGGTAACACTTTGGTCATCATATCAGAATTATTGTCATCCATATGAACTTTGGCTAACTCTAAAAACTTAGTATTCAAAGCATCATCTATTCAATGATATCTCACATTGTGATACCCTAATTTTTAACCCTAAGATCCTGCATACCATTGGCATCCTTACATACAAACAAGGTCACCTCTTGGTCCCTCTCTCTCTCATCTTTGGGTTTTGCTTTTGCAGGGATCATCAAGCACCTCTTTGTTGGTATTTTACCTTTGTTTTTATATGTTCATTGCTTAACTACTAATCAAATAGCAATATATGTTTTCTTTTCTTTAAGTTTATTGTGCAAGGTAAGGTTTTTCATTAAGAGTACCAAGCATGATTCCTCAACTAGGGTTTGTGTTGATTCCTCAAGATAAATTGTGGCCAACCATTGGTTCCCAAGGGGCTATATTTCAATGCATGACCTCTAAAGTTATAAATCACCTTTCAATCTCATTTTGATCAATAATACATCAAAGTTTTGTTGTTTACTTCTCAAAGAATGTCAAAGGTTCATGTGTTTATTTACATGCCCTCTTCACCAAGGTACCTCAAGCTTTGAGAAATCTAATCAAGAGACATTCAAGGACACCTTATTTTGAGTTCATATGATCATCCATGAGCTTTGAAATGCAAGGAAAAGTCCAACACAAGTTTGTTCCAAGTGGTTTGACCAAAATGTCAACATTTGAAGTCAAAGTTTCAAGGATCACAACTCCTTCAATTCTCATTATTTTTGAATGCTTCTTTTTGCATATGACTCTTATCAACATCCTATACAACTTCTATTTACATTACAAGAGCCAATTATTCTTGGAGGATCATAAAATGTTTGGAGACATTATAAGTCATTTGTGGACTTAGTGGAATTTGACCTATTTTAAGTGACTTTTTCTCAACTTTCAAGGATTGTAACTTCTTCAATTTTCAACATTTGAGCCTGAATCTTTTTGCACAATATCATTTGTGATGCACTCTACAAGCTTTCTTTAAGGATCACAGTCAAAATATACTTGGAAGGCCATGGAATTCATTGAGACATTATAGGTCATTTTCAGCCATTGGATACTTAAATTTTTCTAAGTTACATGACCATTTTTTCATGCCAACTTCAACATGCCATAACTTTGTGCTCAAGCATCCAAATGAAACCTTTCTTGGCATATTGTAATCTTTGCTATGATGTCAACATATTGCAAAAAGAATGGGACAAAAAAGCCTCATGAGCAAGAGGCCCTATTGAGTTGAACATGGTGACTTGGAACTGAAGAAATCATCATTGCCTGAAATTTGAACTTTACTAATCTTAATTCCAGCCAAATTAGCACGCGTTTTGGACCTAAACATGTTTAACCAAGTCTCTAAAAGTTAATTGACCCTTGAAACACATCATTTGGCTGAGTTTTGATGAGTTGTAAGTCACACTTTTCTCACTTCATGATCAAATTCGTTTTACACGAATTTAGCCTGATTCCACATGTATTTGAATCCAAAAAAATTCCCTATAAAGATAGGAAGCTAATGCATTCATTTCCAAGCTTTGGAGAGCCAAGAAACCCCTGCTGCGATTTGAAGTTATCTAGAAAACTCAACTATCGTGTTTCGAATTCTAGTTTATTTCAATCCAATTTCTTGATTCCATTAGAATCTTAGGCATCCTCTAAAACTTTTACAACAATTCCCAAGCTCTGAGACCTTCTGAAGTGCTCTAACCAGATCGAGCTTCATCAACTTCTGATCACTATTTGGACAAGGTGTCTATGAGCACCATTTGAACTCAAACAAGTTACCACAATGTAATCCTTCACTCTTTGATGCTTTCCCCTAACCTATCTGGTGTTGATTGGTCGTGTTCATCATTTAATCTAATTTTTCGTGGCTTGCTTGCTTATGAAACTTCTCTGAATACCCCGTGCTCAATTTAGATAAATGAATTTGGAGCATGAGGTTGAATTCGTGATGAGGAGGCGATCACATTGGTGGTGGTCTCGTGTTCTGAATTTATCAAACGATGGAACTTCGATGGAGGACCATCGGAGAAGACGACCGAAGTATATCTCAGGTCATCTAAGTTTGAGACATGTTGGACAAATGAAATAATCTGATTGGTTCAATTTAAATGCAACCGTGTTTCATTTCAGCTAAATTCCATCGTGCGCCCGAGCCTTGTGAATGTTGGATCTACCACGTCAACTAATGAGGCTTGATCCAACGTTTCGTGTTTTTTGTGATCTTAATTCATTTTCTATTTTTATTTTTAATTGAATTTTTGTTTAAAATTCATAGAAATTTCATCTTACATCCAAAAAATTCCCAAAATAACTTCTAAAATTCTCTTTTATTTGTCTTCATCTGATTTTTATTTATTCACATTTCATTTTATTAATTTTCTATTTTTTGAGCAATTTATCTTTTCTCCTTTGTTTTAATTGGTTTAAAAATACTTTTCTGCATTTTTAAATTCTGAAAAGTTTATTATAAGCTTCTTATTTTATTTCCAACCTTCCATAACTTTCTTGGCCATTTATTTGTTGTTTTGAAGGACCTTATGGAATTTTCATTTTGTTTCTATTTTAAAATTCATTTAAAAAATAATTTTGGTGCATTTTTATTTCATTTAATTTCATTTTATATTTGTGTGACCTTTGTGAACTTATGTTGGCCTTGGATCATGTTGGCTTGGACCATAGGTCTCATCAAACTCAATGGATTTTGGGTGTTGATAGGGTGAAAATCCTAATCCACCAAAATGAATGATTATTTTTGATGATGAATTGATCAAACCTTTGATCCAATTTGGGTGTGATCTCTCTTGTCCCATTTCTTCTTCATCTCTTTCTTTTTCCTTGATCAAATGGATGACTTGTGTCCATCTTGTTCAGGATGTATGAATTGGTACTTGATGAACTTTTATCATTTCAAATCTACCTCCTAATAAATTATGAGTCATTTAAGGTACTTTGAATTGATGCATAAGTTTGTCCTAAGCACTATGAAGTATGGATTGAAGTAATGGACCATCCTCATAGCCTTTGTGCTTGATCATTTATCTTTCTCTTTTTTTGTGTGGCATGTCTTTAGGAGAATGATTTACATATCATTTCTCTAGCATGTATTAACACTAACATTATTATTGACCGACCTCAGATAGTTGTGACTTCTACATAAGTCCAATTACGATTGCTCAACATAACGCTAAATTTGTTCCGAAAGTAAGGCATTTTCATAAGTGAGATTGTAAGTCTTCTATTCCTCATGATATTGTATGAAAATATTGCTCCCTTTTCATTTGAGAGATCGAGTGGCATACTTATTGATTTTATCCAAGTTGGAGCCCCTCTCATGATGATGTATAGGTTCACATTTTCATGCTTATGAGTGAATAGTTGAGTGTTCTCCAAAAAATGACCAAAACATCTTTCATTTTCTATCATTAACATAACTTACTAACATATTATTACATTAGCTTTATTTTGATGTAATTTATTTTATGCTTTTACTTCTTGTTATTTACTTTATGCTTTTATTTTAGCATATCATATCATATTGTTTTATGGCTTGTTATTTGTTCTTTGTCCATTTTGGAGTTTCATTTCCTTGTAAAAAAATACATTAATAAAGAAAAAAACCCTAAAAGTTTTGTTTCCCTTGATTCATGGGCTTGAGGTTACTATCCTTAGCATTGTTATGGAGTTATGGACTTAGAGCCAAGACCTTGGCCTTTGCTTTGGGAGATTATGATTTGAGACCTCAAAATTTATCTGACTTTGGACTTCTTTGTAAAGACTTGGTTTGGTTACTTTGGTTTAATCTGATACTTAATTTATTATTTGCTTATTTAGTTTTTTTTAGGCTTAATACAAAGGAGGTAATTCTTGCTTGACTTATGTCATAAAGCTTGCTATCTCTTGGTTAGATCTTTTATCCCTAGCTTTTACTTTATGCTCTAGGATAGTCTCTTCTTCTCCTCGCTTTCTTTAATTTTCAAATCTTCTCCCTCTTTTCAAAAATCTTCTTGATTTCAAACGTGAACCAATTTCTCAATAAACCTTGACTTTTTTCAAGTGATTTTCAAAACCTTTCCCTAATAAATGTTAATTCATCTTAAGCATATTCAGACCAATTTCAAACAACTTAAAAATTCATAACTCATTCAAATTATTTTGCGCCCTTTGTGCACTTTTCCCTTTAAAACTTTTTTCTCAAAGTTTAGACATGAGTCATTTCTATAGTTGAGATATCATTTTCCTATCTCCATAGTATTGATGATAATTATTTTCCATCTAAGAGATCCAGTGGCATACTTGTAGATTTTTATCCAACTTGGAGCCCTTCTCTATAGTGATGTAAAGTTCTCATACTCGTGGGTGACTAGTTGAGTATTCTCCTTAAAATGACAAAATGTTTTTTCATTAAAAATAAATAAAAACAAACATCTTCTATATTTTTACCATGAACTACGAGGTTGTGGTCCTCCATTGCACTTTCTTGGTACGTAGGCATGAGACTTCAAAAGTCTTGGCAAATACAAAATTATAAAAAGAATTTATTTTCTCATCTCTCTAATATTTTTGCAAACAACACATTTTTTCAAACTAAAATGTACATAATTTCAAAGAGGTTCCCATGGAGTACCATGTATGTTTAGGGTGCTAATACCTTCCCTATGCATAATTATCCCTCGAACCCGTATCTCTTTTTATTAGTTTTATTTTAAAACTTCTTTGAGTTTTGTTCGTACTTTTTCCCTTTTCCTTTGGAAATAATTAAAGCGCGGTGGTGACTCTTGCTTTATGAGTTACGTTAATCAATAACTTGATCTCAATTTTTTTATCGCTACTGGAAAGTGGCGTATCTGTTAGGGAGTAGTCCTTAGTGGGTTTAGCCTATCTTTGCTTATGTGTATTTATTATGTTTGTTGTTGTTTGTTATTGTTTGTTCTGTTTGGTGTTTGGTGTCTCTGTATGGTGAGATAAGTCATATACCCAGACTTGAGAGCTCGTATGATATGAGTGTGGTATAGTCTTGTTTGGCTTACATGGAGATAATCCTTAATAAGTTGACTTGAGATTCCCCGCTTAGTCGAGGCCCCTTTGGGATTACTGATGTCACACGAGTAGTCGTAATTGGCATTACTTTTTCCGATCTGGGAGCCCGAGAAACTGAGGACCTTTGAACCCTTAATCCATCTTGTCCTTTTAGGATGTAGTGCGCTGACTATTAAGGTGTATACTTGAATTAGTTGTTACGCGATACTACACTCGAACGAGTTTCTCTTAAGAATATTATTGGTTGGCGAGTAGTCGTTTAAGTAGGTAATATCCAAAAGATGGAATTAGGACTATGGGAAATATTTAGAACCCTGTTCTACAGGTAATTATACCCTTAGTACACACATTATGGGTTGGATCTTACCCTTGACTCCATGCTCGTGACTTTGAACCTTTGGATCTTATTTGTGTGCCTTGTGTGATCTTGTTTGTGGTTGTTGCATCATGAACTCATTGCATTCATGAGCATTTTTTCGGTTTTCAAGAAACTTAGAGACTCTCTTTGCAAACATCGTAAATATTTTGACTATGGATATTGAAAAAAGAAACACTCGGAAATACAACTTCAGACGTCCCGATCTCATGGAATTAAGGAAGATAGCATCTCTTATGGATAATACTAAGGATTACAAAGACCTTTTTGGGAGACTTTTGTCTGTTCTATCTACTGATGTTGAAGATGGTCTTCTTTGTACCTTGGTTTAGTTCTACGATCTCATTTACCGATGCTTCACTTTCCATGATTATTAGTTATTGCTTACCATGGAGGAGTATGCTTATCTTTTGGGAATTCCAGTTTCTAATAAAGTTCCTTTTAGTGGGGTGGAAGGAATTCTTGAGTCTCGAGTTATTGCTGAGGCTATTCACCTGAGTAAATCTGACATAAATGTTAATCTCATTGTCAAAGGAGGTATCAGAGGGTTGACTTTAATTTTTTTGATTGAGAAAGCTTTTTCTTTTGCCAATGCTAGTAGCATGGCGGCTTTTGAAGCTATCCTTGCCTTACTCATCTATGGTTTGATCTTTTCCCTCAACATTGACAATTTTGTTGATGTTAATGCTATTAGGATCTTTTTGGTTGGGAATCCTGTTCCAACTTTGCATGGAAACACTTATTTCTCCATTCATCATAGGACTTCTAAGGGGGACGGAACTATTGTCTGTTGTGTACTTTTACCGTGCAAGTGGTTTATTTTGCACTTGTCGCAGTCTCCTATCTTCAAAGAAAACAAGGGTTGTTTAAGGTGGTCTCAAAGACTTATGTCTCTCAGCAATGATGATATAACTTGGTATTCTTCTGTTTACGACGATGTCAAGATTATTGATAGTTGAAGGGAGTTCTCTAATGTGCCTCTTCTTGGTACAGAAGAAGTAATCAATTATAATCCGACTTTGGAAAGACATCAACTTGGCTTCGCTATGAAGGACACACCTAATAACAGCGTGTTAGAAGGTTTATTTTTTCATAAGGGAAAAACACTCAAGGGTTGAAAGCTAGGATGGTGCATGCTTGGCACAATATCCATAGGAAAGGAGAAAGTGAGCTTGGATTGAAGAATTGTGTAGCTTTGGAGCCTTACACTATTTGGGTGAAGAAGAGAGCAAAAGATTTCAAGATGCCATACACTTATGAAAGACCCATGTCTTTGGTAATGGTCAAATCACCCACGATTAAAGGCATAAAGGAGTTACAAGAGGCTTTGGATAGGATGAAGCAAAAGAGGGATGATTAGGAAGATAAATTTCACACCTCACACCATGAGAAGGAAGAATTGCAGAAGCAGTTGAAGGAAAATGGTTACTTGATAGGGTTGCTTGATCAACATGCTACGAAGAGGTTAATAAACCAAGAGGATTTATTTTCCTTTAACATTTCATCATATACTCATCTTCCTACTTTCGGTTTTTGGAAAGGCATTATAGAACAGCTCGTGATGGAGAAGGACGTCGTGAAAAGAAACTATGAAAGAAAGATCAAAAGACTTCGCAAGAAGTATCAACTTGGAGTTCGGATGTCATCGAACATGATTCCATAGATTTAGTTTCTTTCCATTTATAGTCTTTGAAATTGCATTTTTGATTGTAATCCTTCACATTATTAATAAAATGATATTTTTAGTACTTCGAAATGCATTAATCCCTTTATGATGTTTGCAATTTGTTTTATGTCTTAAAGTTCCTTGAAGAAATTTACATTTGCATTTGCATATCATGCATCATACTGGTCTTGCTTTGAGTAAGTTTCTCAGGGGTTTTATTTCTTCCTTTCTTGGTCTTCTTTCAGACAAGTTGTCTCACCAGTACAACACTCGTGCTAATAAACTGAAGAAGATAGATCGTTTAGATCAAGAGAATCATGAACTCCACGAAGAGGTGACTACTTTGAGGGACATTTATGAAAGGCTCACTGCTATGATGGAAACTCTGGTGGCTGCTCAGAATCAACCCCCTCCTCCTCCTCCTCCTCAGACTCTGCTTCAGAGGAATGTGATTTATGAAATTGTCTTTACATTCGAGTAAATGCTCCGCATCACCATATGCCTTCGGGTTTCCCTTTGTGCCTGAAGGGTATCAATCTGCTGTTGAAGTTCCTATGGCTCAACCGGTTATGTCTATACCACCTCCTGTGGTCCACGTTGCTCCTTATGTTGAAGAACCTATTTTCCATGCTAACCAAAGTGAAACTGTTAGAGCCTATGAAAGGATGGATGAGTTTCAAGATCAGTTTCAAGATATGTAGAAAGACATTCAGGCTTTGGGGGAAAATATTTTTTTTTGGGAAGAATGCTCATGCTCTGTGCTTAGTTCCTAATGTGAAGATTCCACATAAGTTCAAAGTTCTATATTTCTAGAAGTATAAGGGAAACTCTTGTTCTCTGAGTCACTTGGTGATGTATACTCATAAGATGTCAACTCAAACTGATAACCATCAACTGTTGATTCACTGCTTTCAAGACAGTCTGACTGGTGCTGCTTTGAAGTGGTACATGGGACTTGATAGCACCCATATCCAACTTTCAACAACTTTGGTGAGGTTTTTATTCATCAATACAAGTATAATTTTGACATGGCGCCAGACAGATATTAACTCTATGATATGTCCCAAAAGGATAAAGAAACTTTCAAAGAGTACACGCAGAGATGGTGCGAGATTGTTGCGCTGGTCAGTCCTCTATTAGAAGAGAAAGAAATGACAAAGTTGTTTTTGAAGACGTTGAGTCCATTTTACTATGACCGGATGGTTGCAAGCGCTCCTAGTGATTTTGCCGAAATGGTAAACATGGGAAGGAGGTTATAAGAAGGTGTCCGTGAATGACGATTGAAAGAAGGTGGTTCATCTAACAGTTCCAGAAGGTATGTGAATGGTTTACCCAAGAAGAAGGAATATGATGCTAACGCTATTTCGCAAGAGAAGCGTGTGAGATATCCGAGAAATAATCAACATCATCAACATGTGTGTAAGACCCCAATTTTGACCCTAAGATCCCTCATGGCATCATAATATTGCATTTGCATCTTGCCTCAAGGATCATAACACCTTGGCTCCTAACCTTTGGGTGGGAACACTTGAGAGTTGGTTTTAGACCACCAAGCATGCTTGAATTGTTTTTTTTACTAACCAAAATCACAAATATATGTCACTAACATCTTTTGTTTTGTAGCTTGAGCAATCATAAGATCCAAGACTCCTAGGAGGCCCCTATGCTCAAAGAATGGCCAGATGAAGTTGAAAGCAAGCATGAAAATGGTTCATAAAGCTCTAATACATCAAATATGCCTCCCAAGTATCTCAATTCATCATTTTGATCAAAGCAAACCAAAGGGCTTGAGGATTGTTTCCCAAGGAAACCCTAATTCATCTATGCATCAACTATGTCTTGCTCATGAAGCAACCTCAACCCATGGTCAAATACAATCAAGAGAAGTTCTTTAATTCATCATTTCATGCATATTTGAGCTTATTTGACTGTCCTCAATCATTAATTCATCAAGATTTGAGGTTTGGACTTGAGAAGTTGATAAGTCAATTCATCTGACTATTTCGAATTACATTGAGACCTAACTTATAATGTGTTTGTCAAATGGAGATGACCCCAAGAGAAAACCTGTTCTTAAGAACCACATGAACAACTTTTATGTTCATCAAAAATTCATTCGAAGCTTGGAAGGTCATTATCCATTTCAAAACATTATGGGTCATTTTGACTGAAACCCTAATTTTGGGTCAACTTCCCAAGAACATAACTCATTCATTTTTCATGATTTTGAGGTGAGATCAAGTGCATTGGAAAGTTTAAGATGTCTAATTAATTTTTTATGTTTAACAAAGTTTCATAATCCTAAAATAAATACATGTGATAATGCAAAACATTATAGGTCACTTTGGACCAAAGGCATTGAAATGTGAAAAAGTCCAACTTCAAGTGCCCATAACTTATTAAAAATCCAAATGATTCAAAATTTAAGTCCAAATTTATTTTCGTGAAACGATCTACAACTTTAATGTTTAAGGTTTTGTCATTTGGAGCTTTCAACATTAAAACATAAGGGTTTGAAGTTTATCATTTTTGGAAATTTTCACATGCACATGTTTTGCACCCTGCACTTCATGATCAATTTTAACCAATTTCCCAATTCCAAATGAAGTTTTGCCCAATATAACAATTGATCCTCATGCCAAGAGCTTTCTAACGATTACCCATAAGGCTATGTTTCATTTTTGGAAATAGCATTTTCGAAGAGAAGAACATTTTGGTGCATTTTTAGAAACTTATTGAAAACACATTTCACAAGCTCATGACATCATTTCTGCATGTCCATTCCTACTCAATGTGATACCAGCTTTCCATTCCAATTAGAATTGGGCCCTCCATGCACCTGTACAGGCCTTGCATGGAGGCCCTCTTCATCCATGCACACACTTTGTTCATGCATTGCAGCTACCATTTGCTATAAATATGAGTGCTAGGCTTCATATTTGAGCAACCTGAAGGCGCCTATTATGCTGCAAGAATCCCTCCATTGCCTCACTTAAAGGAATTCTCTCTTTCTTTTCAATTTTTCAGATCTGAATTTCAACTTCATTGGTTGATTTTCAGACTCATAGTTCCTTGACCTTGCTTCATCTTCATCCTGAGATCATACTGCAAGCAATAGCTAAGAGAATTCGTGCCTTTCTGATCCATATTTCAGAGGTTTATGCTCAAACTTTCCTTCTTCGAATCTCTTTGTTTATAGCTTGTTTCTTGCATTTATTGGGTTGGCTGAAGTCCTCTCATCAGAGGCAACTTAACTGTGCTTTGAATTTTGAAATTCCATTAAGTTTCAATTGAACATCATAATTTTCAACCTCCGATTTCTCTTTCCATGGAGATCTAGAGAGAAAATAGATGATCCAGGGGTGATGTACATCACCCCAGCTTTCCATTGATGTATAGATCGCCTCATATGGTGAAGTTTTGATCTCTGCAACTCTCGCCGGAATCTCTGGCCTCGCCGGAGAAGACGGTGGTGTACACCACCGTCTGGTTTCCAGATCAAGCCATGGCCATTGGATCTCGTTTCCAGATCTAATCTGGACCATTTCTTCTTATGACTTTTTTAATGCCACATGTTGCTCAGTTGACTTAAGTGTTTGGTGGACGCGCGCATGTGATTCGTCTGATGCGCCAGCTCAATTAATGAGCTTAGATCCTATGCCTCACGTTTTTTCCATTTTTTTATTTTCTGATTTTATTTTCATTTTATTTCTTTTATTCCATTTCATTTCAAAAAATCATATCTCATTCATTATTAGTCCAAAAAATGTGAGACCAATTGCATTATTTCTCTTTTAATTTCTGGTTTCTAAAAATGATTTTTGATATTTTTTATTTTATCATTTGATATTTTTTTATGAATTTTCTCTTTTCTGGATGTTTTTAATTCATTTTAAATAGTTTTTGATGTTCAAAAAATACAAAAATATTTTCTTAACTTCTTTGAATGATGACGGATCTATGAAAAATATTCTCATCAATTTATTAATTGATTTGAGATTTATTTGAGATTTTAATTCAATTAGGCTATTTTTTTATGCATTTTAATTGATTAAAAATTGTTTCTGGTTTCTAAAAATGCTGAATTTTTTGTCAAAACATTGTTTGACTTTGTTGAACTTAGGATGATCCATTTGGACTTTTCAAAGTTGATTTGAAATGGATTTGAAGTTTGACCTTTATTTGTTTATTTTAATTCAAGTATTATTTTAATTTTGAAAAATACCAAAAATATTTTATTTGTTTCTTGACTTCTAAGTTTCATTATGCTTCTGTTTACTAATGTTTGACCTTGATTTCATCTATCTTTGGTCATTGTATGTTGATTACTTCATTTGAATTTCCATTAATGTTCATTCTTATTCATCTCCTTCTTCATCTTTTTCTTTTTTGATCAATGAGTAAAAGATTGGTGGTTAGCCTTGATGAATGAGAGGTTTAACCTTCCTTGATTCAAATCTAATTCATCTTAATCATAGATCAAGTGAATGGCTTTGCATTAAGGATAGGTTGCTTCCTAATTAAGCAAAGAACCTAAATCAATACAAGATCATTTCTCATCTTTTTTTGGCATGGCAAGTTGTAGGATCTTGATTCACTAATCAAGATCTCTAACTTGTGTTGTTGCCTATATTTTTATTGACCGACCTCAGATAGGTGTGAATACTACATTAGTCCACTTACGATTGCTTAACATAGCGCTAAATTGCCTTATGGCACACTAACTCTTACTATTGACCATTAACATTTAATTCTTGCACTTTACATTTATGCAATTTAATATTCTTGTACATATTATTCATTTGCTTTTCCCCTTTGCTCATTTGAGCACATGTTTATGTTAATGCAATTTGCCTTTTGCTCACTTGAGCACATAATTGTGCATATACTATTGTGCTTTTGTTTTGTTTTGATTATGGTGAACCAATTGAAAATGGACAAAAGGACTTAGACTTTAGGACATTCCATATGCAAAAATGGAGTCAAAGAGCAACTAGGCCTTATGCCTTTAGATTTCTATAAAAGTCAAAGAGCAACTAGGCCTCCTGCCTTTAGAATGCTTAATGTTGAAGAGGAATTAAAAAGACCTATTCTCTAAACTCCCTCTTGTCCATTCTTTGTTTGCATTATAAAACCTTTTGATGTGTGTGTTCTTGTGCTAGGGATTCCAACTTGAGCCTAAGCGGAGAACCATTGTCATAAGCTTCTAAAGTGAGAGATATAAGAGCCATTGGAGGATGCCTAAGAGATTGCTTGATTGATTGATTGCTTGAGTATTTGCTTATTTGCTTGCTTATTCCAAAGGATGGGAGGTACTTGGATCATCACTATGATCTCAAGAAGGGAACTCCACTTGTGGTCTTATTCCTTTTCCTTTATCTCTTGTATGATTAGGACTTAGCCATTCTTCTTCTTCCCCCCAATCTAACCTAAGCCAAAACTTTTGTGCAAACATTAACATTTGTTTTCAACATTAGAAACCTAAGCATTATGCTTTTGATTTTCAAACTTTCTTTTCATAACACTTATTTTGAATTGAATATTTAAGTCAACTTTGACCATATTTTGTAAATACTTTTCATTGGTAAATATAATTCATTCAAATGTTTTGTGGTTTCAATGGCCACTTTCTTATCAAAAACTTTTCATAACCATTAGCTATTAGGTTTGAGTTATCCTTGAGGTTGATATAATACTCACCTATATCCTTAGTGATGGACAATGAGTCTTCCATGCTTATTATAGGGTTAACCCCTCACTAGCATGTTGAAGTTATCCTCACATGGTGGATTTGTGGTTTTAGGTTGAGTTTTTCCCCTTGGATAACAAAAGACCTTAAGGCTTTTGGACCAATCAATTCACCAACTTCTTTGAGATTTCTACCCCGAACTATGAGGTTTTGAGCCTAATCTTTTTTTAAGATGGTACGTAGGCAATGGGTTTATCCATCCAAACACAAAATTGTAGATAACTTGTATATTCTTCTCTCATCTCCCCAATCATGTTTGCACAAATAAATTTCACAAATACCAACCTACCTTACAACATTGTGAAAAGGGCTCCCTTAGAGTACTAAGGATGTTTTGGGTGCTTAAAACCTTCCCATTGCATAACACACCCCCTTACCCAGATCTCTGACATTTTTATTAGTTTTTGATTCGATAAAACTCCTCGGTTTTTGTTCGCTTTCTAACCTTTCCTTTGGATAAATAGAAGTGCGGTGGCGACTCGACTTGTATGGTTTACTTTTGATTTAGCCAATAAATCTAAAGGTAACGGATACCCCACTACAGAAAAGTGGCGACTCTGCTGGGGACATTTGCCCAGATGGTTTTGCCTACTTTCCACACTTTGTTGTATTGTTGTGTATATTATTTTGTGACATATTTTTTGTGCAATTTGGGATTACTGTATTGTATGTAATGATTGAATTGATTGATATATTAATTCCTTGTATGCTTGGTGATCTTTGTGAGATGAGTTCTATACCCGAACTCGAGTGCACTTAGGATAGTAGAATGGCATAGTCTTGTTGACTTTTGTGGAGTTCTTCCTTAGCAAGTTGACTTGAAAGCCCATTCACTTGGTAGAGGTTATGTTGGGATCAATAGTGTCACACGAGTAGTCGTGGTTAGGCATTACTTTTTCCAATATAGACCTTAGAAGCCAAGGACCTTAGTTTACCAAGCCCATCTTGGCCTATTTTTAGGATGTAGTGCGAAGGTCGTTCAAGTTTAAGATTTTATACGATTGTTACGTGATACTACACTCATAAGAGTCTCTCTTGAGAATATTTTTGGAATACGAGTAGTCGTTTCTCCGATAATATACAAAAGATGGGATGATGACTATGGGAATCTCTTGTAGAACATGTTTGGCAGGTTTTAACCATAGGACACTCCCTTTGGGTGGTTCTTAACCAAGACTCCATGCTCGTGACTTGCAACAAACCTTTGATTCATGGTTGATCCGTTCTTGTATATCCTTAATATCAATGGAACTTGGGTGTTGATAAGGTGTAAACCATAATCCACCAAAATGGATGATTGATATTAAGGATGACTTGATCCATCCCATGACCTTTGTTTGGTGTGCTTTGCTTGATCCTTGAGTGTGATTGTTGCATCCATGCATTCATGCACCCATTTGCATCCATATCATCAATAATGAGAAAATTTTCAAGGAACTTAAAATTGTCTATTTGCAAATTTTCAGACATGGATAAACAAAGAAGGAATACAAAGAAGTACAGTTTCAGACAACCCGACTTGAAAGAGCTAAGGAATTTGACATCCTATGTATTAGATTCCTTGGAGCTTAAGGCTCATCATGGGAAGCTTCTATCTATTCTGGCTACTCAGGTGGACGAAGGTTTGATGAGTGTGTTGGTGCAGTTCTATGATCCCTTGTACCGTTGCTTCACATTCCCGGATTTTCAGCTTTTGCCCACACTCGAGGAGTATGCCTATCTTGTGGGTATACCTATTCTAGATCAGTTGTCGTTCAGTGGCTTGGAGAGAGTTCCTACTTCTCAAGAGATTGCTGATCTGTTGCATATAGATGAATCTCTGGTTGGTGCTCATATGACTACCAAAGGTGGAATTCAAGGTCTCCCTTCTGAGTTCCTCATTGCTCAAGCTATGTTGTATGGGAAGGCCATGAGTGAGGATGCCTTTGAGGCCATATTTGTACTTCTCATCTATGGGCTAGTGTTATTTCCCAACATCGACAAGTTTGTGGATGTGAACGCTACTAGGATTTTCTCTACTCTTAATCCTGTTCCGACTCTATTGGGTGACACTTACTTTTCTTTGCATATGAGGAATGCAAAGGGTGGAGGTACCATTGTGTTCTATTTGCCTCTGTTGTACAAGTGGTTTATTTCGCACTTGCCACAGACGGTCGCCTTCAAGGAGAACAAAGGATGTCTACAGTGGTCCACGAGGCTTATATCTCTCACTAATGATGATATCTTTTGGTACAACCGCGTAAATGATGGTGTGTAGATTATCGACTCTTATGGTGAATTCTCCATTGTGCCTCTTCTTGGTACATGTGGTGGAATTAACTACAACCCTATTTTGGCACGTCGTCAGCTTGGGTTCCCCTTAAAGGATAAACCCAATAACATTCTGTTAGAGGGTGTGTTCTTTTAGAAGGGTAAAGATCCCTAAGGCTTGAAGGTTAGGATGGTTCACGCTTGGCACAAGATCCATAGGAAGGGAAGGAAAGAGCTTAGTCTGAAGAACTGTATCACTTTGGAACCCTATACCTCGTGGGTGAGGAGGAGAGCTTCCGAGTATCTTATGGCATACGAGTATCCGAGACCTATACCTTTGGTTATGGCTGGGCCATCAACCCTCCCTGACCAAGGAGTAGAGGAGTTGAGAGACGAAGACCGTTCGCGTGCTTGAATCCGTGAACGAGAAGAGCTACTTTAGCAGCTTAGAGAAAAAGATGCTTTGATAGAGTTTCTTGAGCATCAGGTTATCGATGAGCCTGATGATATGGTGACTTCTCTTCTTCCTCAGTCTTCCAAGTTCTGGAAGAGGAAGTACGATCAACTCCCTAAAGAGAAGGCGGATATGGAGGCAACCTATGAGCGAGAGGTGAAGAGGCTTCATGCAGCATATCTTCCGGTCTCCAGAGCTTTAGACGATTGTTTCTAGGTTCCATAGGATGTTCATTTTCCTTCTCTCTTGTATTGTATTTGGTTACCAAGATTATACTTCTATGGTGTAAAAATATTTTCCAGATATTATTGATATGATGTTTCCATATATGTCTAAATAATTTCAATATTTGCAAATAGGACTCTAAAGTTCCTCTGATAAATAAAATAAATCATATGCACAAGCATTGCATGCATCATGTGCATAAGCAGGTTTTGCTCCAGGCTTCTTGTTCAATGGTATAACTCTGTGTTCTTCATTTATTTTGAAGACAAGCTAACTCACCGGTACTACACCAGAGTCAACACTTCAAGACTGATGGATCACTTAGAGCAAGAGAACTGAGAACTGAAGGAAGAAGTAGCCAGATTAACTGCCCTGATGGAGTCTTTCATGGCGCCCAAAGCCAGTCGTTTCCAACGCCTTCAACTCCTCCCCAGAGGATAGTCATCTCTGAGATTGCCTCTTCAACAGTGCCTGCTGCCAGTGCCCACTTTGCGCCAACTACTATGCCAACCGGGTTTCCCTGGGGGATGCCCGCGAATTTTGTTCCTGAGGGTCTCGCCCCTACGTTTGCTTCTCTGCCGGCATCTAGCCCGATCCTCGCCGTTCCACCTTCGGTCGTGCATACTATGCCAAAAGTAGACGACACCATCTACCACTCTGAGCCGTCTGAGGGCCCAAACGTGTATGAAAAGATGGATGCTATGAACGATCAGTTTCTTGAGCTCCACAAGGAACTCAAAACTCTTAGAGGGAAAAACCTCTTTGGCAAGTCTGCTGCTGAACTCTGCCTAGTTTTTAATGTCAAAATCCCTGTAAAGTTCAAAGTACTTGACTTTAAAAAATACAAGGGAAACACTTGCCCTCTCAGCCACTTGGTTATGTATGCGAGGAAGATGTCAACTCAGACCGACAATGATCAATTCCTCATTTATTATTTCCAGGACAGCCTGTCCGATGCCGTCCTGAGATGGCACATGGGCTTGGACAACGCGAACATCCGATCATTCAATGATCTTGGCGAAGCTTTTGTCAAGAAATACAAATATAACGTGGATATGGCTCCCGATAGGGATCAATTGGGAGCCATGTCCTAGAAGGACAAGGAAACTTTCAAGGAGTACGCCCAAAGGTGGCGAGAACTAGCTGCACAGATTGTGCCTCCACTGGAAGAAAAAGAAACGACCAAGATCTTCCTGAAGACCTTGAGCTCATTTTATTATGAGCGAATGATTGCCAACGCTCCTTCTGACTTCACCGAGATGGTGAATATGGGGATGCGATTGGAAGAAGGAGTCAGGGAAGGGCGCCTGATTAGAGAAGAAGGCTCTTCTGCGAAATGATATGGGGCGTTTGGAAAGAATAAAGATGGTGAGGCACATGCTGTGACCTCCCATGTCAAACCCAGAAGACCCTCTGTGAGGAGGAAGACCGTGCGTCCCGCCGGTAATCAGCATCAGGTGGCTCACATAGCACCTGTTTTCAGAGAAAACTAGCACTATCAGCATAATAATAATAATCTGCAATAGCAACACCAACAATATCAACAACAAAATCACCATCCTCAACAGTAGGCCTACCAACCTCGAAACAATAATCAGACCAGTACAAGCTATGAGAGGAAAAGGGTCACTTTTGATCCCATTCTTATGACCTACGCAGAGCTATATCCCTCTTTGATAGAGAGAAAAATCATTACTCCACACGACCCACCGGCTATACCTACCAACCCTCAGTGGTGGTATAAGCCTGAGCTACATTGTGTTTATCATTCCGGTGCTCCCAGACATGACGTGGAAAATTGCTACCCGCTGAAGACCAAGGTTCAAGACCTTGTGAGAAGTGGTATCTTGTGTTTCGAGGACGTAGGTCCCAACATCAAGAAGAACCCATTGCCCGAGCATGGGAAATCTACTATTAACATGGTCCAGGGTTGCCCTGGTAAATACAAAGTCCGATATGTCAGCCATATCCGACAATCATTGGTCGAGATGCACAAACTGTTGTGTGAATACAATCATTATGAGCATGACCATGACATATGCCGAGTCTGCACTGTCAATCAGAGGGGATGTCGTCAAGTTCGAAAAGACATTCAAGAAATGCTGGATGAAGGTGTAATTGAAATACTTCAGAATCGAGATATGGATGATGAAGTCAATGTGATATCACCAGTGTTCAGTGTAACACCCCGATACAAATAAGATAATTATTTAATTTAAGTTAATATTATATTTATTAATTTAATTAAATAATTTGGAATATTATTGGATTATTATTATTCTTATTGGATTTTATTATTGGAATATATATAAGTGGGAAATAAGGAAAAAGAGTTCCATTTTGGTAAAAAGAGTTTTCACGTGAAAATAGAGAAGCGACTCAAAAAGAGGAAAAGGGCAAAGAGGCAGAGCAAGAGGAAGAAGGTTGGAGAAGAGAAGAGCTTGAAGCTAAAGGATTGCCGGATTAACTCAGGTAAGGGGGGTTTATCGTCGTTTAATGGGTATTATGGGTTAACATGTAATGGGTAGTGATAAACCGTTGAATTGACCCTAATTGGGATGTTGAATGCTGAAAAATTGTGTTGGATAAGTTGTGTTAAAGCTGTAATTGAATCTGTATTTGTGTGAGTTGTGATTTCCCGAACGCATAGCTTTTTACGGAATCGGAATCGGAGGTCCGGAAGTCCTCCAACGGCGGAAAATGCGGATAATTCTGCATTCTGCTTCGTGTTAGCGCAGGAACAGCTTTCTGTCTTGCGTTAACCGGTTAACCCAGGGTGTTAACCGGTTTACACTGTTAGGAATTGTGAGGTATTGCTATTTTGCTTGCGTTAACCGGTTAACCCAGGGCGTTAACCGGTTAACACTGTTGTGAGTTGTGAAAATATTGCTGTTCTGTCTGCGTTAACCGGTTAACCCAGGGCGTTAACCGGTTAACACTGTTGGAAATTGGAAAAAATTAATATTTGAATAATGTGTGCATAATTGGTGTTTGGCCTATATTGGCGTATGATGTAATAGGGATTAATTCCCGCTGTTTTGAGCAGTATAGGTATTAGTGGAGTGTGCTAATACTGTGATTAATTATTTGACATGATATGATGTTTTAATACGTGTGTTGATGAATGTATGATGGTATGCATAATGCTGTGAATGTATATGTTATGTATGCAATTGTGAATGGACTGTTTATGGCTTAGAGTGTGAGCATATGTCCATTGTGGATTATTGTTGATGATTTTGCATTGCTAGGTGATTTAGCATGCATATTGTGGCCTTTATGGTGGTAGCTAATTCCCATGGTGAGGAATTAGTGAGTTAGTCATTATGGACTGTTGTTGATGTTTGCATGCTAGGTGAATTAGCGTGCATAGCATGGCCCTTGGGGTGGTAGCTAATTCCCATGGTGAGGAATTAGTGAGTGAGTCACTAGGTCTCAAATGAGTGGGACTAGTGGGCTTGGTAGCCGTATCTGGATTTGATCGGTGATGTTGAACTGTATGTTCACGAATAGTCGGTACCGCATGCATGTAGTCTCATTGCATAATGTATGTATTGTGTATAATATGAATGGATGTGTTCCAATATTATATGTGTGTTTTGATGTTTATGTTGAGTATGATTATGAGTATGAGTTGATGTTGCCGTTACTGAATGTGTGATGTAATTAGGGTGATTAATGTGTTATTTACTTAGCATTACATGATATTTTATAATGCTTTTTATATCGATTGAGGAACTCACCCTTACAACTATTTTTCAGGTAACGAGCAGTGATTGAGTAGAAGCTAGTGCTTGGAGTCTAGTGTAGTCTCCTTAGTGGGTCATGCTCTGATAGATGTAACATCGGGACGGGATGTTTTACCTTGTTGAATAATTTTACATGTAATGTGTTACATGTTTTGCATGATTGATTTGATTTCTATCCGCTGCGTATTGTGCAAATGCTTTATGTTTTGAATTAATAAAAGAGCATGACAGTTATTTGGTGAATGGTGTGAAATGATTGTGTGACACCCTTAATTGCATAATTACTCTGATTGATATATTGCTATTTTAATTAAATATTTGGGGTATTTTAGAAGGGTGTTACATTAGTGGTATCAGAGCATAGTCGGTCGAGTCGAGTCGTAATTATTCTGTTTCCCCTGTACGGGATAGGTGTTGTGTAACCCTATCAGTACTTATTGTTTTAGCTTGTTGAGTTTTCAGAATAGAGATGGCTGGAAGAGGTAGAGACGATGCTGCGATTGCTGAGGCTCTGGGTATGCTAGCTGGAGTACTTGGGGGAAATCCGAATGTTGTGGGAATGGGAGCTGCTCGTCAACTGAGTGAGTTCCAGAAGAACAATCCTCCAATGTTCAAGGGAGCATACGATCCAGATGGCGCTCAGAAGTGGTTGAAGGAGATCGAGAGGATCTTCCGAGTGACTGAGTGTGCCGATAACCAGAAGGTCAGGTTTGGTACGCATATGCTGTCAGAAGAAGCAGATGATTGGTGGGTTGCTACCCGCACTGAGTTGGAATCTGCTGGGAATGCTGAGATCACTTGGGCTGTGTTCAGAGAGAGATTCCTGAGGAAGTACTTTCCAGAGGATGTCAGAGGAAAGAAAGAGATAGAGTTCTTAGAATTGAAGCAGGGCAATCGGTCTGTTACTGAGTATGCTGCTAAGTTCACAGAGCTGTCGAAGTATTACACTCCCTATGATGAGGCTACTGGGGAATTTTCAAAATGTGTGAAGTTTGAGAACGGGTTGCGTCCCGAGATCAAGCAGGCTATTGGATATCAGCGGATTAGAGTGTTTTCTGATTTGGTTGACTGTTGCAGGATTTTTGAACAGGATACCAAGGCCGGAGCGGAAAGCTATCAGCAGAGGGTTGATAGGAAAGGCAAGAATCAGAATGATCGTGGGAAACCGTATGCAGCTGGCAAAGGTTTCCAGAGACAGAGTGGAATGAAGAGGCCTAGTGGGGGAGACTCCAGTGCCCCTGCTAAGTGTTACAGATGTGGTCAGGCTGGACATCGTGTCCATAAGTGTACCAATAATGAGAAGAAGTGTTTTAAGTGTGGAAAAGGTGGGCACTTGGCTGCAGAGTGCCGGTTGAAGACTGTGACTTGTTTCAACTGTGGAGAAGTGGGTCATATTAGCCCACAGTGTCCTAAGCCGAAGAGAGAGAACCAGTCGGGAGGCAAGGTCTTTGCTTTATCGGGTTCTGAGACTTCTGCAGATGATCGTTTGATCCGAGGTACGTGTTATATTAATGGCTTTCCTCTTGTAGCTATTATTGACACAGGTGCGACTCATTCCTTTATATCTTTGGATTGTGCTGTGAAACTTAAGTTAGAGATATCTGAGATGCATGGAAGTATGGTGATTGATACTCCTGCGAAGGGTTCAGTGACTACTACTTCAGTTTGTTTAAATTGTCCTTTGAGTATTTTTGGTAGAGACTTTGGGATGGACCTAGTGTGTCTTCCACTAGTGCAGGTTGATGTTATTCTAGGTATGAACTGGTTGGTGTGTAACCGAGTTTATATCAACTGTTTTGATAAGACTGTGATCTTTCCTGAGATTGAGGAAGGAAAGGATTTGTTTCTATCAGCGAGGCAGGTGAATGAGGCAGTAGAAGATGGGGCAGAGTTGTTTATGCTGTTAGCGACTTTGGAGGCTAAAGATAAACTGGTGATTTGCGATCTAGCTGTGGTGTGTGATTTTCCTGATGTGTTCCCGGAAGAAGTGAATGAATTACCGCCAGAGCGTGAAGTTGAGTTCTCGATTGATTTGGTACCTGGTACTAGGCCGGTGTCAATGGCTCCGTACCGTATGTCTGCTGTTGAGTTAACTGAATTGAAGAGTCAGTTGGAAGATCTGTTGGATAAGAAATTTATTCGTCCGAGTGTGTCACCGTGGGGTGCACCAGTGTTATTGGTTAAGAAGAAAGAAGGTACTATGAGGTTGTGTGTGGACTACAGGCAACTGAATAAAGTGACGATCAAGAATCGGTATCCTTTGCCGAGGATTGATGATTTGATGGATCAGTTAGTTGGTGCGAGTGTGTTCAGCAAAATAGATTTGAGATCGGGGTATCATCAGATACGTGTGAAAACTGAGGATATTCAGAAGACTGCTTTCAGAACGAGGTATGGACATTATGAGTATTCTGTAATGCCTTTTGGTGTGACTAATGCGCCTGAAGTGTTTATGGAGTATATGAATAGGATTTTCCATCCGTACCTAGATCAGTTTGTTGTGGTATTTATTGACGATATTTTCGTGTATTCGAAATCTGAAGAAGAGCATGCTGAACATTTGAGGGTGGTTTTGGGAGTTCTGCGGGAAAAGAAGTTATTTGCTAAACTGTCAAAGTGTGAATTTTGGTTAGAAGAGGTTAGTTTTCTTGGTCATGTGATTTCAAGAGATGGTGTTGCTGTTGATCCTTCTAAGATAGAAGCGGTATCTAAGTGGGAAGCTCCGAAGTCAGTTTCGGAGATAAGGAGTTTTCTTGGTTTGGCTGGTTATTATAGGAAGTTCATCGAGGGATTTTCTAAGTTGGCGTTACCGTTGACGATGTTGACTAGAAAGGGGCAAGCGTTTGTTTGGGACTCAAAATGTGAAGAAGGTTTCCAAGAGTTAAAGAGAAGGTTGACTACTGCTCCTATTCTGATATTACCAAGTTCGTCGGAATCATTTGAGGTTTACTGTGATGCTTCATTGTTGGGTTTGGGTGGTGTGTTGATGCAGAACAAGCAGGTTATAGCTTATGCTTCGAGACAACTGAGGGTTCATGAGAGGAACTATCCTACTCACGATTTAGAATTGGCAGCTGTGGTATTTGTTCTGAAGTTATGGAGGCATTACTTGTACGGGTCAAGATTTGAGGTTTTCAGTGACCATAAAAGTTTAAAGTATTTGTTTGATCAGAAAGAGCTGAATATGAGACAGAGGAGATGGTTAGAGTTTCTGAAGGATTATGACTTTGGTTTGAATTACCATCCGGGTAAAGCAAACGTTGTGGCTGATGCATTGAGTCGGAAATCATTGCATATGTCTATGTTAATGGTTAAGGAATTGGATTTAATTGAGCAGTTTAGAGACTTGAGTTTGGTGTGTGAGAGTACTCACAATAGTGTTAAATTGGGAATGTTGAAGTTAACAAGTGGTATTCTGGATGAGATTAGAGAGGGTCAGAAATCCGATGTGCTTTTGGTTGATAAGTTGACTCTAGTGAATCAAGATCAAGGTGGTGAATTTAGAGTTGATGAGAATGGTGTTTTGAAATTTGGTAATCGGGTGTGTATTCCGGATGTTACCGAACTTAAGAAGAGTATTCTTGAGGAAGGACATCGTAGTGGCCTGAGTATTCATCCTGGAGCTACGAAAATGTATCATGATTTGAAAAGGTTATTTTGGTGGCCGGGAATGAAAAGAGAAATTGCGAGTTTTGTTTATTCTTGTCTGACTTGTCAGAAGTCGAAGATTGAGCATCAGAAGCCGTCTGGGCTAATGCAACCGTTGGCTATTCCAGAGTGGAAGTGGGATAGTATCAGTATGGATTTTGTTTCTGGTTTACCGAGGACAAGTAAGAATTTTGAAGCTATTTGGGTGATTGTTGATAGATTGACAAAATCGGCTCATTTTATTCCGACCAGAATGGATTATCTGTTAGAGAGATTAGCTGAGTTGTATATTGAGAAAATTGTAAGTTTGCACGGTATTCCGTCGAGTATTGTTTCGGACAGAGATCCTAGATTTACATCGAAGTTTTGGGAAGGTTTGCAGAAGGCTTTGGGAACTAAGCTGAGATTGAGTTCTGCATATCATCCGCAGACTGATGGTCAGACTGAGAGGACGATTCAGTCACTAGAGGATCTTTTGAGGGCTTGTGTTTTGGAAAAGGGAGGTACTTGGGATTGTTATTTACCTTTGATTGAGTTTACCTACAACAATAGTTTTCATTCGAGCATTGGTATGGCACCGTTTGAAGCTTTGTATGGTAGGAGATGTCGGACGCCTTTATGTTGGTATGAGTCCGGTGAGAGTGCTGTGGTTGGACCGGAGATTGTTCAACAGACTACGGAAAAGATTAAGATGATTCAGGAGAAGATGAGAATTGCTCAGAGTCGTCAGAAGAGTTATCACGACAAGAGAAGGAAGTCACTTGAGTTCCAAGAGGGAGATCATGTGTTTCTTCGTGTTACTCCGATAACTGGGGTTGGTCGAGCTTTGAAGTCGAAGAAGTTGACACCTCGATTTATTGGTCCTTATCAGATTTTGGAGAGGATAGGGGAAGTAGCCTATCGTATCGCTTTACCGCCGTCACTTGCGAATTTACATGAGGTTTTTCATGTGTCTCAGTTGAGGAGGTACATTCCTGATCCGTCGCATGTAGTCCAAATAGATGATGTACAGGTGAGAGATAACCTGACTGTTGAAACATCACCTATGAGGATCGAGGATCGAGAGTTGAAGCAGTTGCGGGGTAAAGAGATTGCTTTGGTGAAGGTAGCTTGGGGAGGACCAGCAGGTGGCAATGTGACTTGGGAACTTGAGAGTCAGATGAAGGAGTCTTATCCGGAGTTATTCGCTTGAGGTATGTTTTCGAGGACGAAAACTCTTTTAGTAGGGGAGAGTTGTAACACCCCGATAAAAATAAGATGATTATTTAATTTAAGTTAATATTATATTTATTAATTTAATTAAATAATTTGGAATATTATTGGATTATTATTATTATTATTGGATTTTATTATTGGAATATATATAAGTGGGAAATAAGGAAAAAGAGTTCCATTTTGGTAAAAAGAGTTTTCATGTGAAAACAGAGAAGCGGCTCAAAAAGAGGAAAAGGGCAAAGAGGCAGAGCAAGAGGAAGAAGGTTGGAGAAGAGAAGAGCTTGAAGCTAAAGGATTGCCGGATTAACTCAGGTAAGGGGGGTTTATCATCGTTTAATGGGTATTATGGGTTAACATGTAATGGGTAGTGATAAACCGTTGAATTGACCCTAATTGGGATGTTGAATGCTGAAAAATTGTGTTGGATAAGTTGTGTTAAAGCTGTAATTGAATCTGTATTTGTGTGAGTTGTGATTTCCCGAACGTATAGCTTTTTACGGAATCGGAATCGGAGGTCCGGAAGTCCTCCAACGGCGGAAAATGCGGATAATTCTGCATTCTGCTTCGTGTTAGCGCAGGAACAGCTTTCTGTCTTGCGTTAACCGGTTAACCCAGGGTGTTAACCGGTTAACACTGTTAGGAATTGTGAGGTATTGCTGTTTTGCTTGCGTTAACCGGTTAACCCAGGGCGTTAACCGGTTAACACTGTTGTGAGTTGTGAAAATATTGCTGTTCTGTCTGCGTTAACCGGTTAACCCAGGGCGTTAACCGGTTAACACTGTTGGAAATTGGAAAAAATTAATATTTGAATAATGTGTGCATAATTGGTGTTTGGCCTATATTGGCGTATGATGTAATAGGGATTAATTCCCGCTGTTTTGAGCAGTATAGGTATTAGTGGAGTGTGCTAATACTGTGATTAATTATTTAACATGATATGATGTTTTAATACGTGTGTTGATGAATGTATGATGGTATGCATAATGCTGTGAATGTATATGTTATGTATGCAATTGTGAATGGACTGTTTATGGCTTAGAGTGTGAGCATATGTCCATTGTGGATTATTGTTGATGATTTTGCATTGCTAGGTGATTTAGCATGCATATTGTGGCCTTTATGGTGGTAGCTAATTCCCATGGTGAGGAATTAGTGAGTTAGTCATTATGGACTGTTGTTGATGTTTGCATGCTAGGTGAATTAGCGTGCATAGCATGGCCCTTGGGGTGGTAGCTAATTCCCATGGTGAGGAATTAGTGAGTGAGTCACTAGGTCTCAAATGAGTGGGACTAGTGGGCTTGGTAGCCGTATCTGGATTTGATCGGTGAGGTTGAACTGTATGTTCACGAATAGTCG
Source organism: Lathyrus oleraceus (assembly GCF_024323335.1). Taxonomy (NCBI): domain Eukaryota; kingdom Viridiplantae; phylum Streptophyta; class Magnoliopsida; order Fabales; family Fabaceae; genus Lathyrus; species Lathyrus oleraceus. The sequence continues at coordinate 220,103,859 of NC_066579.1, forward strand.
GTACCGCATGCATGGAGTCTCATTGCATAATGTATGTATTGTGTATAATATGAATGGATGTGTTCCAATATTATACGTGTGTTTTGATGTTTATGTTGAGTATGATTATGAGTATGAGTTGATGTTGCCGTTACTGAATGTGTGATGTAATTAGGGTGATTAATGTGTTATTTACTTAGCATTACATGATATTTAATAATGCTTTTTATATCGATTAAGGAACTCACCCTTACAACTATTTTTCAGATAACGAGCAGTGATTGAGTAGAAGCTAGTGCTTGGAGTCTAGTGTAGTCTCCTTAGTGGGTCATGCTCTGATAGATGTAACATCGGGACGGGATGTTTTACCTTGTTGAATAATTTTACATGTAATGTGTTACATGTTTTGCATGATTGATTTGAGTTCTATCTGCTGCGTATTGTGCAAATGCTTTATGTTTTGAATTAATAAAAGAGCATGACAGTTATTTGGTGAATGGTGTGAAATGATTGTGTGACACCCTTAATTGCATAATTACTCTGATTGATATATTGCTATTTTAATTAAATATTTGGGGTATTTTAGAAGGGTGTTACATTCAGGATCCCAGAGCCTGTTGTCATCCGATATGATGGCAGCAAGCTGAAGGCTTCTCCCTCTCTTGTAATTAAACCAGCTGGCCCTGTGCCATATTCTTCTGATAAGGCTGTCCACAATTGTTACAATGTTGTGGCATTGGAAGATGGGAAGAAGGTTCCCATACCCTCTACCTCTGTTGTTAACATCGTTGATGTCAGCGGTCTGACCCGCAGTGGTCGCATTTTCTCGGCTCCGCCGAAACCCCAGGCTGACATCAGAAGGACTGATATTGCTGATTGCGCTGTTCGTCTGGTTGGAAATGCTGCGGTTGCTCCGAATCCGGCACTTGTTGCTAATAAACCTGCCACCGCTGTAAGAACTCCTGTCCCTAATGGCCAGAATGGCATGATGATAGAGGATTGTGATGAGATGCTATGGCTCATCAAGAGGAGTAAATACAACGTTGTAGATCAGCTTCTACAAATGCCATCAAAAATCTCTGTGCTATCTTTGCTAATGAACTCAGAACCACACCGTGAAGCTCTACAGAAGGTGTTGGATGTGGCGTATGTAGACCATGACGTCACAATAGAATAATTTGATAGTATTGTTGCAAACATTACTGCTTGTAACAATCTGAGTTTCTGTGATGTTGATCTCCCTGAGGAGGGAAGAGACCACAATTTGGCACTTCACATATCTATGAGCTGCAAGGATGATGCCATGTCTAATGTGCTGGTAGACACTGGATCATCCCTAAACGTGTTACCAAAATCCACTCTAGCTAGATTGTCATACCAGGGGCCTCCCATGAGGCAGAGTGGAGTGGTGGTAAAAGCTTTTGATGGATCCCGCAAGACGGTGATTGGTGAGGTTGAACTCCCAGTCAAGATTGGACCAAGTGATTTCCAGATCACTTTTCAAGTCATGGATATTCACCCATCATATAGCTGTCTGTTGGACAGACCATGGATTCACGAGGCAGGCGCCGTGACATCCACCCTACACCAGAAATTGAAATTTGTCAAGAACAAAAAGCTGGTGGTGATAGGGGGAGAGAAGGCTCTCCTGGTTAGCCATTTGTCTTCCTTTTCTTATATAGATGCTGAGGATGAAGTTGGGACGCCGTTCCAAGCTTTATCTATTGCTGAACCTTCTAAGAAAGGAACTTCTTCATTTGCATCCTACAATGATGCTAAGTTGGCCGTTGAGCATGACACAACTACTGGTTTAGGACAAATGATCAAGATAGAAGACAATAAATCCCGGGCTGGCATAGGGTATTCTTCAGGCACTTTCAACAAGCGTGGGCTGTTTCAGAATGATGGGTTTATCCACACCGTCCAAGACGAGGAAGCTGCTGCTATTGTGGAAGAAGATGCAGAGGAAGATTCTAGCAACTTTGTCATCCTTGGAGGGGTCTGCAATAACTGGGTCGCTGTTGATGTTCCAACAGTCGTCCATAAGTCAACGTAATGTTCACTGTTTGTTTAAAAACCCTTATCCCATGCCAAAAGGAGGAGAGATGACATTGTTGGCTCATAAATACAATGATATTTCATTCAAATGTTAAATGTTTGTTTTTCCAATTATTTTCACTTTTTGCTTTTTGCATGAAATTGGTGATCACATAAAACCTTAAAAATAGAATAAAATCAATCTTTTCATCTGCATAATGATTTGCTTTGCTTGAATTCTGAAATCTCTTTTATATCCAAAATCATTATGCAGGTTGATCAAACCCATTGAACATAATGATCCAACACCATCTCCCAACTTTGAGTTCCCTGTATTTGAGACCGAAGAAGATGATGTTGAAGAGATTCCTGATGAGATTACCCGTCTACTTGAGCACGAAGAGAAGATCATTCAGCCACATCTTGAGAATTTGGAAACAGTCAACTTGGGGTCTGAAGATTGTGTTCGTGAGGTAAAGATTGGGGCACTCCTGGAAGAATCTGTTAAGACGGGGTTGATTGAGTTGCTACGAGAATACGTCGACATCTTTGCCTGGTCATATGAAGACATGCCTGGTCTAGATACTGATATCGTGCAACATTTCCTGCCTTTGAAGCCTGAGTGTGTGCCTGTAAAGCAGAAGTTCAAAAGAACTCATCCTGACATGGCAGTAAAGATTAAAGAAGAGGTTCAAAAGCAAATTGATGCGGGGTTTCTGGTGACTTCTACATATCCTTAATGGGTGGCCAATATTGTGCCTGTGCCTAAGAAAGATGGAAAAGTCCGAATGTGTGTGAACTATCGAGACTTGAATAAATCTAGTCCAAAAGATGATTTTCCTTTACCACATATTGATATGTTGGTAGATAATACAGCTAAATTCAATGTCTTCTCATTTATGGACGAATTTTCCGGATATAATCAAATCAAAATGGCACCCGAAGATATGGAGAAGACAACATTCATAACACCTTGGGGAACATTCTGTTATCGAGTGATACCCTTCGGTTTGAAGAACTCCGGAGCCATGTATCAACGAGCTATGACTATGTTGTTTCACGATATGATGCACAAGGAGATCGAGGTGTATGTTGATGATATGATTGCAAAGTCGAGAACGGAAGTTGAACATGTAGAGCACTTGTTGAAGCTTTTTCAACGTTTGAGGAAGTATAAGCTTCGTCTAAATCCCAACAAATGTACATTTGGAGTCTGTTCCGGCAAGTTATTGGGCTTTATTGTCAGTAAGAAAGGTATTGAAGTTGATCCTGCCAAGGTCAAAGCGATACAAGAGATGCCTGCGCCCAAAACTGAGAAGCAAATATGAGGTTTTCTCGGTCGCTTGAATTATATCTCCAGATTTATATCCCACATGACTGTCACATGTGCGCCAATATTCAAGCTCCTCTAGAAAGATCAACATCATGATTGGACCGAGGATTGCTAGAAGGCCTTTGACAATATTAAAGAGTATCTGTCCAAGCCTCCGATTCTGTCTCCGCCCGTGGAAGGGAGAACTTTGATTATGTATCTAACAGTTCTTGAAGACTCATTGGGTTGTGTCCTTGGTCAGCAGGACGAATCAGGGAAGAAGGAGTATGCCATCTATTACCTGAGTAAGAAGTTCACTGATTGTGAGTCTCGATACTCAATGCTTGAGAAAACATGTTGTGCCCTGGCTTGGGCTGCTATGCGCTTACGCCAGTATATGTTGAGTCATACGACGTGGTTGATATCTAAAATGGATCCAATCAAGTATATCTTTGAGAAGCCTGCTTTAACTGGGAGGATTGCCCGTTGGCAGATGTTGTTATCTGAGTATGATATTGAGTACCGAGCTTAGAAGGCCATTAAATGTAGTATCTTCACTGACCACTTGGCATATCAACCAATTGAGTATTATCAGTCAGTTCAGTATGACTTCCTTGACGAGGAGATTCTGTATTTGAAAATGAAAGATTGCCACGAGCCTACCCTCGATGAAGGGCCAGAGCCAGGTTCTCGTTGGAGCATGGTGTTTGATGGCACTGTAAATCAATATGGAAATGGTATTGGGGAAGTAATTATCACTCCTCAGGGCACACATTTTATTTTTATAGCAAGGCTAACTTTCAAATGCACGAATAATATGGCGGAGTATGAGGCCTGTATTATGGGTTTGGAGGAGTGTATTGATCTTAGGATCAAACATCTTGATGTTTATGGTGATTCGGCCCTTGTTGTTAATCAGATTAAGGGTGAATGGGAGACGAATCAACCTGGCCTCATCCCATATAGAGATTATGCGAGGAGGATTTCAACGTTCTTTACTGAGGTTGACTTCCATCATATTCCTCGGGATGAGAATCGAATGGCAGATGCGCTTGCTACACTTGCTTCGATGATTGTGGTGAGACTCTGGAATGAGGTTCCCAATATCACTGTGATGCGCTTGGACAGACCAGCTCATGTATTTGCAGTAGAAGAAGTGAAGGATGATAAGCCATGGTATTATGATATCAAGTGTTTTCTTCAGAGTCAGATTTACCCGCCTGGGGCATCTGTGAAAGATAGGAAGACTTTGAGGAGATTATCTGGCCGTTTGTACCTCAATGGCGATGTGCTTTACAAGAGGAACTTTGACATGGTTCTGCTCAGATGTGTGGATAGACAAGAAGCAGACCTGTTGATGACTGAAGTCTATGAGGGTTCATTTGGAACTCATTCCAATGGACATGCCATGGCAAGGAAGATGTTGAGAGCAAGCTACTATTGGTTGACAATGGAGTTTGACTGTTGCAAATATGTGAAGAAGTGCCACAAGTGTCATACTTATACGGACAAGATTCATATTTCCCCGACACTTCTAAATATGATTTCATCACCATGGCCCTTCTCCATGTGGGGGACTGACATGATCGGTATGATAGAACCGAAAGCGTCCAACGGTCACAAATTTATTCTCGTAGCAATTGATTACTTCACCAAGTGGGTTGAAGCAACGTCATATGCAAATGTGACCAGGTAGGTGGTTGTGAAGTTTATCAAGAATCAACTCATATGCCGTTATGGTGTGCCAGACAAGATCATTACTAATAATGGATCTAACTTGAACAACAAGATGATGAAAGAGCTGTGTAGCAAGTTCAAGATTGCGCATCATAATTCTTCTCCTTATAGACCCAAGATGAATGGGGCTGTTGAAGCCGCTAATAAGAACATCAAGAAGATTATCCAGAAGATGATTGTTACATACAAAGATTGGCATGAGATGCTGCCATTTGCTTTGAATGGATATCGTACATCTGTTCGCACTTCAACAGGGGCAACCCCTTTCTCCCTTGTATATGGCATGGAGGCTGTGCTCCCAGTAGAGGTGGATATCCCATCAATGAGAGTCTTGATGGAAGCCAAGTTGACTGAGGCCGAATGGGTTTAGAGTCGTTATGACCAGTTGAACTTGATTGAAGAGAAAAGATTGACTGCCATGTGTCATGGTCAGTTATATAGGCAAAGGATGAAGAAAGCCTTTGATAAGAAGGTCAAACCTCGTGTGTTATGAGAAGGTGACCTTGTGCTCAAGAAAGTCTTGTCTTTCGCGCCCGATTCCAGGGGCAAGTGGACTCCAAACTATGAAGGTCCATATGTTGTTAAGAGAGCCTTTTCAGGCGGCGCTTTGATACTTACAACTATGGATAGGGAGGATTTCACTCATTCTGTGAATTCAGATGCAGTCAAGAAATACTTCGCCTAAAATAAAAAACAGAATAGCTCGCTAAGTTGAAAACCCGAAAGGCCGACTTAGGCAAAAATGAGCGTCTCGATGGATTGAAAACCCGAAAGGTCAATCCAGGCAAAAGTTAGAGACATAAAAAAATGAATATGTATCCCGCTAGATTGAGTACCTCACCCTGGGGAAATCTAAGCAAAAATTAGGGATTTGGCAAGTAACTGTATCCTGACAAGACTTTGCTTTTCAGCCGTCATCTGTCAGAATCTCGCTCAGTCATCGTCAATTGAAGCTTCAAATACATCGCATTCAGAGTTGGTGGAGAAATGGTCATTATGTTCAATGTAGCCCGTTTTCAATATACATCGCCAATTTCAAATTTGTAAAGATCCATGGAGTTTTGCCATTTGTAGGCTACCATTCCATCAAATAAATTTGAGCCTTTATCCAATTCTTTGCACTCTTATTTGTTTCTGTTCAACAAATATTTGCATGTTTTTAATTGATAAAATATCATTGTTTTAAATAAACAAAACTTTTATAATTTGTTTTTAAACAAAGTGAACATTCACAATGACAAAAAGGATAATTGGGACGTCTTCAGTGCCCTCCCAAGGATAGTATGATTGCCAAAAGGGTAAGACATTGGTTCGTATTTCGAGCATGCTTGTATCCTCTTCATTATCTTTCAAGTCGTCTCCTCCGCGAGCGTAGAAGAAAATTATGCATCACCAAATCCCCAGAGAGTTTTGAGTTTGGCCTCAATCTTCTAACTCCTTAGAGAGTCTGAGACTAGCATTTGTGTTATCAATTATATGGTTGTCATCCCTGGATTTGATAGACCTAAAATCCCTTATAAATTGATAAATTGATATGCTATATTTTCGAGAAAGTTGGTATTCCCTCATTGGACTTCTCCCGCAGAGTGAGTAGAAAATCCCCTGCATGAGTGGAATTTTCAATATTTTTGTTTGTAGTTTATCCCCAGTGGACTCACCTACATCAATCTCCAGCAGGATAGGCTTTGATCATCCTCAACATCAGATTTTATTTCCCGGCAGATATTAGTGTATCCTTGATTTCTGTTGCCCCGTCAGATTGGGAGTCTCCCCGGTGGGCCTGGTTTTTCTCTTTCGAGATGTAGTATCGGATGTTTGTCCATTGATTCTTGGACCTGTTTGTGTTAGATGTGTCTGTTTGTCAGCATTCATCATACATAAATCACGCATATACATGCATAATTATAACATTCAAATATTCATGTTGCATTTTTTTGCCATATATCTTTATTTGTTGTCTCCTGCTATTTGGTGATACATATCTCCCCAAGCAGATGTTTGTGTCTGATCTCTCCATATAGAGTCAGCCCCATAGGCAGAAAGCGTCTACCCTTTCTTCCATATTCCCCACTGAGTTATGACCTCGTGGAAGATTGTTGTTTCAGTTTCCTCCCTAAATGTGTATTGGGATGGAATTACTCCCCCTGAGTTATATCCTAATTGGGTTGAGTCTTGTTTCATTGTGTCTCTCTAGTTTGTTCCTAGATTGACTACTCTTGTTATTTTCCCTGTACTTCCCGGTAATTTAGATGAATGATTGCTTAGTAACCAATAATTATCCATCTTTTCCCCGACGGAGTTTTATGGCCTTCTACCCAGTAATCGGTAGTTGTAAGTCCTATTTCTGTGGTTTACTACCCAGTAACCGGTAGTTGTAAACCCAATTTTATCCCCTTGCAGAGTTAACCCTTGATTTTGTTCATCCTTGCCGATGACGGTTACTCTCTTCTGTGGTTTTCTACCCAGTAACCGGTAGATGTAATCCCCTCTTTATTGGTTATCTTTATCCAATATTTGGTATTGATATTCCTTCATTTTGAGTATATCTCCCAGTAACCGGTGATATATCTCCTGGATCATTGATTTTGTCAATGTATCCCCAACGAGTCATCTTTCATTTACCCTTTTTGTTGGTAGTGATCGTTTCTCCCCCTTTTTGTTGGTCGTCATTTTATACCCAGTAGCCGGTGTCCCGATGTCCTTCCTTTTTGGTCGATTTATCCTTTATTAATCCAGCATTCGATTGTGGATAATCTTCCATGCGAGTATGCTATCTACGTTCTGACGGTAATAGATAATATATCTCATGCGCTCTTCAGTCGAAGTCTTTTTCTTCCCCCGTCGAGTAAGATTCGTATTTCCTTATGGAATCGGATGCTCATCCTGTAAATGAGTTTGTTGTTTTCAGTCCTCCTTTCGGATGATGAGTGTTTTGGAAATATTCCCCAATTCACGCCTTGGTTGGTCACCTATTATATGCCCAGTAACCGATATCCCTGGTGTTCCTTCCTTTCTGCTCCCTGTTATGACTTTTGTCCCCTATGGAGTCAGATTTTCCTGAGTTGAAATATACCTTTTTAGGTCTTCCTCAGATTTTAGACGATTGATTATCTCTCACCCTTATACCGGTTTTATATATTCATTCTCCACGAGCATGTTGTTCTCTCGCCCTTATACCGGTGATTTGATCGCATGTCTCTTTGAGCTTATTACCCAGTAACCGGTAATACCTTATTTTGTTGTTTCCTAAGATGAGTCCTTTTGGACATTCCCCATCGGGGTCCCTTGGTGAATTTTTCTCAGCCTGAGTCCTGATTTTTATCCGAAGTGTCCTTTATGGATAGCTTCGCTGTATTGGCATATTCCCCAATACATGCATCGTTGCGTCACCTCGAGTATTTCCATTGATGGAATTCCTTCGTGTCTCTCGGCAAGTTTTAAGTCGTGACCTTCTCGCGCATTTTTATCCCTTTACTCCCCAGTAAAGTCCCCAGAGTCTCTGTCCCATTTATGAGTGTATTACTCATATGGATTTTTAGTTTCTCCTGATTTCTTTCTTCCTTTATGGACACATATCCCCACAGAGTGTTACCTTTTGCAGATTTCATCATCTTATTATTCAAGTTCGACCCACTATCGATAATGATCTTACTTGGAACACCATATCGACAAATAATCTGATTCTTGATAAATTTGACCACAACCTGCTTGGGCACATTAGTGAAATATGCCACTTCAACCATTTTTGTGAAGTAATCAATGGCTACTAGAATAAAACGATGTACGTTTTAAGCTTTGGGTTCAATCATGTCGATTCCCCACATAGAGAAAGGCCGTGGGGATGAAATAACATTGAGAAGTGTCGGAGGCACACGAATCTTATCAGCATAAATCTGACATTTATGGCACTTCTTCACATATTTATAACAATCATATTCCATTGTCAGCCAATAGTAACCTGCGTTTAACATCTTTTTAGCCATTGCATGTCCGTTGACATGAGTACCAAAGGATCCTTCATGAACTTCTTGCATTAACATGTATGCTTCATGTCTATCCACGCATCTGACAAAAACCATTTCAAATTTTCTCTTCTACAGTACATCTCCATTCCGAAAGAAATTGTCAGCCAGTCTTCTCAAAGTCTTTTTATCTTTGCTAGATGCCCCAAGCGGGTGCTCCTGACTTTGGAGGAAACACTTAATATCATGATACCAAGGCTTATCATTTGTAACTTATTTTGATGCAAATACATGAGCAGGTATATCAAGGCGCATAATTCTGATACTGGGTAACTTTGTAACGACTTCAAGATTGAACATCATAAATCTTCTCCTTATAGACGTAGGATGAATGAGGTTGTTGAAGCTGCAAATGAGAATATTAAAAAGATTATCCAGAAGATGTTTGTGACGTATAAGGATTGGCATGAGATGCTCCCCTTTTCTTTGCATGGGTACCGTACATTTGTCTGCACTTCGATAGGGGAAACCGCTTTCTCTCTCCTGTGTGGCATGGAAGTAGTTCTCCCTATAGAGGTTGAGATACCATCAATGTGAGTCTTGATGAAAGCTAAATTTCCTGAGGCTGAATGGTGTCAAAAAAGATATGATCAGTTGAATTTGGTTGAAGAGAAAAGAATGATGGCTTTGTGTCATGGCCAATTATATCAAAAGAGAATGAAGAAATCGTTTGACAAGAAGGTTCGACCTCGTGTATTCAGAGAAGGTGACCTCGTGCTCAAGAAGATCTTGTCTTTTAACACTGATTCTAGGGGCAAGTGGACTCCTAATTATGAAGGCCCATATATTATTAAGAAAGCTTTCTCTAGTGGTGCATTGATTCTTACAACTATGGATGGTGAGGAGCTCCCTTATCCTGTGAATGTCAATGCATTCAAGAAATACTTCGCCTAAAAAATAATAGAATAGCTTGCTAAGTTGAAAACCCGAAAGGGCGGCTTAGGCAAAAATGAGTGTCTTGGTGGATTGAAAAATCAAAAGGGAGGTCCAGGAAAAAGTTAGAGACATAAACAGAGAGTGATTATCCCGATAGATTGAACCCGAAAGGGAAACCTAGGCAAAAGTTAGGGAATATGGCAAGTAACTACATCAGGCCAGACTTGATCGTTTGAAGCAATATTGTCTATCAAAGGTTCCCATTCAATCATCCTCGACCGAAGTTCAGAACATAGTGGAATTCAAAGTTGTTAGGGATAATAGTGGTCATTGTATTTCAATGTAGCCCTTCACATGTATTTACCATTTTCCAACTTTGTAATGATCCATGGAGTCACACCATTTGCGGACTACCATTCTATCAATAAAGTTTGAGCCTTTTTCTCATTCATTTACTATTCTTATCTTGTTTCAGTTTACAAAATTTCATTTATTTCTGATAATAATTTTTGAAATAAAAGTTATATAAACAATAGTGTTATGAACTTTACAAAAAATATATTTTTCCTCGATATGTGAATATAAGAGAGGAATGTTAACAACAATCTCGAGGATGGTAAGATCTTGAAGAGCAGAGCTCAGTGTCCCCCATACAGGATTTCCCTTTGTTGCATGTATCCAAGAAAATCAGTTTCCCCAACACAAGATTGTGGGAATTATAGAATCCATATTGAGGTCGCCAGCAGGTCTTCGGCCCGGAGTTTGGTCGGATGTCCTTTATCCCCAGCAACCCCCCTCAAAATGGAGTTCATGATTCTAAAGGATCATGTTTTGGGTTTCCAAGCAATATCTTTTTCTCTTTCCAAAAGGTTTTTTAGCCTTGTATCGGGATTTAGCTCCTCTGATGCGCTTATAATCTTTCATCGTGGGTTTTCTCTTTGGTAGAATCTCCATCTCGTTGAGATTAACCGAGTATCTGGTTGTACTGTGTTGTCGGTCTAACCCTTTGTGCTTGTTTTATCAGCATATTCATACACATGTTCATACGCATGTGCATAGCATCATGATCTTTATTTGCGCATTTTACATTTCTTGGTACTTCCACACTCTCTGGTGTTTTTCTCCCTGCAGAGTGTGTGTGTTCTCTCTCCAATAGAGTGGTGAGCTTAAGCAGAAGGAGTTTATCCTTTCTAATTCCCCATTGAGCTTGACCCCCGTGGAAGGTTTCATTTCAGTTTCCATTCCCAGTTTATTATCTGGATGGAATTAATCCCCAATTGAGTTTGTTTCCTCATTGAGTTGAGTCTTCTTTAACTGTTTCTCTCCAGTTCATTCCTGGGTTGAACTTCGATTCCTTTTGAGCTTATTACCTTTGTTAAGTTATCACTCGACTAATAGTAGGTAATAACTTCTCTTACCTTTGCTTATTATCTTTGTTAAGCTATCACTTGGCTGATAGTGGGTAATAATTTCTCTTACCTTTGGTTGGTTATCTTTGTTAAGCTATCACTTGGTTGGTAGTTGGTAATCATTCATTTTGAACTTATTATTTTCGTTAACCTATCACTCGGCTGATAGTGGGTAATAATTTCTCTTACCTTTGGTTGGTTATCTTTGTTAAGCTATCACTTGGTTGGTAGTTTGTAATCATTCCTTTTGAACTTATTATCTTTGTTAAGCTATCACTAGGCTAATATTTAGGTAATATTTCTTTCCCTGACAGAGACTTACGTTGTCAAGTCTTCCCCCGTTGGGCCTTTGGTTTGTTTGTTTTTTAACTATGCATTGGTTTCTTTCCAATATAATAGTTACTCCCAAGCCGAGTCGTTCCCTTATGGAACTTGGTTTCTCACCAGTTGGGTCCCCCCTGGAAACTGTTATTTCCCCTGAGGAATTTCAATCCCTTCTTTCCTGCAGCAGTTTTTTTGGCGCTATTCCCCCATAAAGATCATTGTCTGCATTCATATCATATCATAAGCATTTTGATGTATCTTAGGGCCAAAAATTGGGTCTTTGGTATTTAAGTCTCTTCAATCTCGTCGAGACAAATATTTCAATATTCATATCTCCAAATTTAAGAAACTTAAATAGAGGCATTTGTTATACCCTAATTTTTAACCCTAATATCCCACATACCATTGGCATCCTTGCACACAAACAAGGTCACCTTTTGGTCCTTCTTCCTCTCATCTTTGGGTTTTACTTTTGCAGGGATCACCAATCACCTCTTTGTTGGTATTTTACCTTTGTGTTTATATGTTCATTGCTTAACTACTAATCAAATAGCAAAATATGTTTTGTTTCCTTTAAGTTTATTGTGTAAGGTATGGCTTTTCATCAAGAGTACCAAGCATGATTCCTCAGCTAGGGTTTGTGTTGATTCCTTAAGATAAATTGTGGCCAGCCATTAGTTTCTAAAGGGATATCTTTCAATGCATGACTTCTAAACTTCTAAATCACCTTTCAATATCATTTTGATCAAGAATACATCAAAGTTTTGTTGTTTACTTCTCAAAGAAAGTCAAAGGTTCGTGTGTTTATTTCCATGCCTTGTTCACCAAGGTACATCAAGATTGGAGCAATATAATTAAGAAACATTCAAGGACACCTTATTTTGAGTTCATATGATCATCCATGTGCTTTTAAATGCAAGGAAAGTCTAACTACACAAGTTTGTTCCAAGTGGTTTGACCAAAACGTCAACATTTGAAGTCAAAGTTTCAAGGATCACAACTACTTCAATTCTCAACATTTTGAATGCTTATTTTTGAATATGGCTCTTCTCGATATCCTCTACAACTTCTCTTTACATGACAAGAGCCAATTATGCTTGGAGAATCATCAAAACTTTGAAGACATTATAGGTCATTTGTGGACTTAGTGGAATTTAACCTATTTTCAAGTGACTTTTTTCTCAACTTTCAAGGATGTAAACTTATCCAATTTTTAACATTTGAGCCTGACTCTTTTTACAAAATATGATTTGTGATGCACTCTACAAGCTTGCTTTACCAAAAGAAAAGAAGAATGACCTTGTATGGATTAAGGTTTTTTGCTTGACCAAGAAGCAACCTATCTCTAATGCAAAATAATTCACTTGATCTTTGATCAAGATGAATTTGATTTAAATCAAAGCAGGTTAAGCCCCTCATATGTCAAGGCTAACCACCAATCATTAACTCATTGGTAAAAAAGAAAAAGAAGAAGAAGAAGAAGAAGATGGAAATGGAATGTACATAATTGAAATTTAAATGACATAACCAACACACATTGATCAAACATGAATGGAATCAACATCAATCAATGGTAAACAGAAGTGAGATGAAGCTTGGAAATCAAGAAACAATAAAAATATTTTTGGTATTTTTTGGAATTAAAATAATGCTTGAATTAAAATAAACAAATAAAGGTCAAACTTCAAATCCAATTCAAATCAACTTGGAAAAGTCCAATTGGATCATCATAAGTCTAACACGGTTATACAAGGTTTGACAAAAAATTTCATCATTTTTTGAAAACAGAAACTAAAGAATTAAAGTTCAAAGATCAACCAATGAAGTTGAAATTTGAACTTGAAAAATTGAGAGAAAAAACAAAATTCCTTTGACTGAGGGTTTGGATTTCACTTCTGCAGAATTTCAGGTGCCTTTAGGTTGAAGTTTGAAGTGAATGCATCCTTCTATTTATAGGCATGGATGATGCAAGCAACGAAATACTCGTGTGTGCATGAGCTTGGGTCGTCCATGCATGGGCCTGTACAGGCGCATGTGAGGCCCAAAAGCAACTAGTTTTTCATGCTAAAGTCACATGGATCAGGTTTGGACGTGCAGATAGCCATGCAATGGAGTGTGCAAGAAGATTATTCATGTTATGCATAATTGGAACCAAAACTTCTCCTCTTCGAAAATGCCTTTTTAAAAATTGAAACATAGGCATGTGGGTAATGGTTGGAAAGGTCTTGACATAAGTAACAAATGTTATGTTGAACAAAAATCCATTTGGAGTTGGGAAAATATTGAAAACAGACCATGAAGTTCAATGTACAAAACATGTATATGGAAATTTTGCCAAAATGGACCAACTTCAAGCCCTTCTGTTTCAATGATGCAAGTCTCAAATGACAAAACCTTCAACATCAAAGTTGTATATATTTTCAATACAATCAATTTGGACTTAAACTTTGCATAATTTGGATTTTTAATGACAAAGTTATGGGCACTTGAAGTTGGACTTTTTCACATTGCAATGACTTTGGTCGAAAGTGACCTATAATGTTTTGTATTATCACATGTATTTATTTTAAGATTATGAACTTTTGTCCAACATAACAATTTACTTAGACACCTTAAACTTTCCAATTCATTTGGTACCACCTCAAAATCATAAAAAATGACGGAGTTAGGTCCTTGGGAAGTTGACCAAAAATTAGGGTTTTAGTCAAAATGACCTATAATGTTTTGAAATGAATGATGACCTTCCAATTTTCAAATGGATTTTTGATGAACATGAAAGTTGTTCATATGGGTTTAAGAACATTTTCTCTATTGGGTTCATCTTCATTTGACAAATACATCAAAAGTTAGGTCTCAGTGGATTTCAAAATAGTTAGATGAATTGACTGATCAACTTCTCAAGTCCAAACTTCAAGCCTTGATGAATTGATGATTGAGGACACTCACATGAGCACATATATGCATAAAATGAGGAATTAAAGAATTTCACTTGATTGTATTTGATCATGGGTTGAGGTTGCTTCATGAGCAAGGCACAGTCAATGCATAGTTGAATTAGGATTTCCTTGGGAAACAATCCTCAAGCCCTTTGGTTTATCTTGATCAAATTGACAAATTGAGATACTTGGGAGGCATATATGATGATTGAGAGCTTTGTGAACCATTGTCGTGCTTTCTTTCACTTTCATCTGGCCACTTCAATGGGCATAGGGGGCCTCCTAGGAGCCTTGGGTCACATGCTTGCTTGAGCTTCAAAACAAAACAAGTTAGTGACATATTTTTGTGCTTTTGGTTAGTAAAAAAAATAAGAAAATCAATAATACACAATTCAAGCATGCTTGGTGGTCTCAAACCAACTCACACAAGTCCTAACCCAAGGGTTAAGGAGCCAAGATGCTATGATCCTTGAGGCAAGTGCAATGAGCAATGATATGATGCCATGAGGGATCTTAGGGTTAAGATTAGGGTATTACACCCCTTATATAAGGAAAATGAGGTTTGTGGCTAACCTCCATCCAAATAGAAAACAACGAAGATAAGTGGTGACTCTTCCTTCCAAATGATGGATCAAAGAGGTTAATCTTTTTTCCACAAGAAAGTTGGAGCGGTTAGTCTTCAAGAATAAAAACTTACATTTTAACACGGGTTTATATTGAACCTTGATGTGCATTTATCACGAGCTAAACACAAACTGAACAAGGGTTTTCACGAACTAACCACGAACCTGAGAGATTTTATATCAGGTTGATCTCCAACATTAGAAAGATTTTAATATAGGGATGAGCTTGAAATGAAATAGGTTTTATCATAGGATAACCACTAACCAAGATGAGATTTTTAACATCAAGTTGATCTCGAACCTTTAAAAGATTTTGAATGGGCTGAACTTTTGAACCAAACTAGAGACTTGATCATGCAATCCCCAAACCCAATCTTTTTACATGTTTAACTTTGAACATAAATTAATAATCCCTAAATGGATGAATTATTAAACCAATGTAAATACAAACTCTTTTGGTGAATTACAATATTATCCTTCCAGAATTAAAAATTACTCACTTGCAAAACGATTTTCTCAAAAGTGTTACGACTAATTTTAGTGAGTGAAAGTAAAGAAAAAAAATACTTTTGAGATATTGCATGAGGAGTGAGGTATGAAATATCATGTTTCTGGATGTGAAAACATGTGAGAATGTACCTCTATTTATAGGCTAGAGTTTGGAAAAAAAGACATTTTTTGGGGCCAGAATTGATAAGCCAATCGATTAGCATCATGCACCAATCAGTTGGTTGGCCTAAAATAATCAATTAGAAAACTGAAAAAGGAAATAAAATATATTTTGGCGTTAATATTCATTAAGATATTGTCCTAATAATTTAGGGTGTATTTTTAACTGACCCAAACGATTGGGTGTGGTGCCAATTGATTGGTAAGAACAAAAACTTCCCCATAACTTTTTCGAAAGTTCCCAAATCATCTGACACGACTTCAAGACATCTTTAGAAATATTTTATTGAGAGAGAATATTCATAAATAAATATTTGTCATCATCAAAATCATTTTAATCTTCAATAGATATTTCTAGATCAATAACCTACAAAACAAGGTTCCACAATTTCATCATTTGGAATATGCACAAAAGCCTTACAACCAAAGACTCTCAAATGATCATGCTTAACATTCTTTCCAAACCAAAGTTTGTCTGGACCTTCATTTCTCAAAGAAACAATAGGATTAGTATTTATAACATGCACCTCCATGTAAAGTCCCTCACCTCAATAAATATTGGGCAACTTAGCTTCAGAGTGCATACGCCTCACTCTCTCAATTAGTGTTCAATTTATCCTCTCTTATAGAACATTTAATTGAGGAGTTTTAGGAGGAGTCTTTTCATGTGCACTACCATGCTACTATCAATAGGAATCAAAGGGGACAAAATAGTCACTAACATTGCTAGAACAAACACATTTTCCAGATTCATCTGTTACACCAAATGATCAGTTGTTGAACTTCCTTAATATTTCCAGAGGATAATTTATATTGAATCTATTTAAAAGTTGTACACACTTATAACAAGCATTAGACAATAAAACTAATCTCTTATATTATGTTATCATCAAAACGAAACTAAAAAGCATTGTCTTAAAAACATTCTTGGTTCAAAGTCCCCCCATTTTGACAATTACAAACAATTGTATTTTGTATAACAATTTTAGATTTTAAAGAGATGATAAAAATCACAAAGGATCAATCGAATAGACTCCCATTGAGAGTTATCGACTTTTAAATCTTCTAAATAACCTCCATCACAACCACAAATTCATGGACAAGAGATGCTACAAATGCTTCAGCAACTCCAAGTTATCCCGGGCATGCACATAGAAAACAAACTTTCAATAGATTCTATAACTTGGTACAAAAATAAAACTCATATTTCTTGCATGAAAGACTCTTCAAGAATAAAGAGAACATGCAATAAGATCCTTATAGAGAACACCCTCTGCGTGAAGTGGCGTTGACTAGCAATCGTAGAACCATGCCACAAACAATCCTTATCGATACCGCCTCTCCATGTTGATCAACTCCTAGGTTTCTAAATCACCTATATTATCAAGAACGCTGATCTCTTCTAGGTGATCTTGTGGGAAGAGGTGCTAGCAATACTCCCCCAGGAGCACATAATCCTCATCGATCGATACCACGCTATTCCTAAAAGGAGGAAAGACAATATATTGAGATATAAGTTCCTGACTGAAGAAGGAATCTTCTATCCATGTGCATCCTCGATAACTAGATCCCAAAGTCTCTAAAAAAACCTCTGAAGCTAGACAATTACAATGGGGATAGATATTTGGATAAACACAAGAAATACACGGACACCATGCTTAATTATCAACATGCATGATGTTTTGGTGAAGTACAGATGGTTCTTTTTAATCCTCAAAGGACCTTCCATGAAGTTATTCAGTACTTTTCCTGACAATTAAATAAAGTCATGGAAAAAGCTCTATGATCCTTTTACCGCATAATTCACCATATGAAAACGAAAACCACAATAAATAGCCATCCTCGGTGGAATCCAACAAAATGAAAAGGAAACTCTACCTGGATAGATTGATTGGTTCACCAAGGTAGCCGTAGAGGTAGAAGGAATAAATGACAGGTTAAAGTGTTGGATATTCAAGAAATCACTAAGGGCAGACTGTATGTTTTGCAAAACATTAAGGCTGGAAGGGTCCATGATCTTGAATGACTTATTGATTAGGGATTAACCTTACATTAACTATGAAGAGGAAATATTGGCTGAAGAAGTGGAAAAGGGTTGAGGATCAGGAAATACGACAAATAGTAGACTGACAGAGAAGGGCCTCAACCAACATTGGGAAAAAATACACCGAGGGTCACAAGCCATATTCTCATCTTACACTCCCCTAAATACATTAAGATAAAACATTTTGAAGGAGTGTACTAAAAACGACTTCAAGGAATTTGGGTTCAAAAACCCTTACCCAGTAAAATAATCGGCTAGAATCGATAAAACAAGTTTTTTCCATTTTCATAAGAGCCATGGGTAAAATATGAATGAATGCATGCACTTGAAAGATGAAATTGAGGATTAATTGAGAATAGGGGTTAACCTGATATATCAAGGAGGACAGTCAAAAGTATTATCATAGAATAAGGTACGAGTACAAGAGGCGAGACAAATCTCCAGGTAAGAAGTGATCCCCTCGATAAGAGAAGGTGTCCCCTAATAATACAATTGAAGGTGTGATTAAGACCAAAGGAAGGAAGAAAGGAAAGAAGTGGTAAAGGAGAAGAAGACTAGATAAGAAAACATCAATATATAACATTCATTAGAGGAGGTCTTCTCCGACCAAAGAACTCTTCCAAAGAGAAAGTTAAAAGAAGGATTAATGAGCTTATAGTAGTTAGTAAATAGGGAGTAATGGTCCCCGAGGGGAAACCAGAAAGAACCATTTTTGGATTCAATGACAACAAGAAAGTGGGTGGGTTCCCGAATGAAATTTTTACTCTAGTGATAACACCAACTATGTCCAACTTCAACGTGTTAAGAATCCTCATTGATGTGGGACTTTCATGTGATATCATGTACACAAAACTACTTAAGAAGCTAGGATTTAAAATAGAGAGATTGTCACATTATGCAGACTCTAACCTACAAGCCTTCAAAGACATGCTAACCCGCTCCCGGGGTATATAGAGGTGATGGTTACTCTTGGAGAAGGGAGAAACACCTGGATTATAGACCTTTCTTGGTAGTCATGTACAATAGTGTTTAGATATATATTCTGGGAAGACTTCTCTTTGTGACACTCGAGATTATGGCCTCCCCAGTACATCTAAAGATAAAATACCAAAATTTCCATGATGAACCTATGACAATATGCCTTGATCTATCTGGAGTTTGATGTATACATAAATTCTAGAAATGCAACCAAGACATAATACTAGTTGGAAAGGAGAAAGATATAGCGCTAGAAGTTAGTGTGACCTACCTGAGCAAACGCCTAGCGAAGATGGCACTCACTCACCATAATATATGACTGACGTCCCTAACACTTACAACACAAATTATTTTAACCTATGAGTGCAGGTGACAACGGTTGGAGAATATATGAGGTCCATCTTTGAGAAACAAGGAGGGGACAATAATAACATAACATATATTCTATAATGACATGCTAAACTAGGACTTCCTGGATTAATAAATTGTGATTAGGTTGCCTTGGTTAAGTATTTTCAATCATGCAAACAAAAAATCATGTTATCATTTTTTTTCTTTCCAAAAGTGAATAATTTGTTCAACAAATTCTCTTCTTTATAGTCATGCGGAGGTAGGTATGACTAAGAGGTGATGTTATAAACACCATGAGGGTACGAATAAAGCAATCAAAACTCCAAAGTAAAAGTCACGAAAACAAAGACAACAAACCACAAAACAAAAGTTGTGGTTCAAGATCACCCCCTATTTGTAGCTAGCCACTTTATCGCAATGTTTTAAAAATTGGACCGAAAGTCGAACTGGTGAAACTTTCAATTTAAGGTTCAATTGGATGAACCAATTAAACCTACGGTCGAACCATTTATTAAATAAATTAATACTATAAAATTAAATTTCATAGATATGTCATACATAATCATATGTTCACAACTTAATAAAATAAATATTACCAAAATTCATTACAAAGTTAATACACCAATATCAATAGTACATAAAATGACACAACGTAGTTAGTTGTACACTTAATTTTAACCTTCATTTAAGAATAATTTGAAAATTTGAAGAGTTACAATAAAATATTGTTAAACCAAGTCAAACTAAAATTAAAATAATAAATTATAATACCTAAAATAAAATTCAAATAATTAAGAATACCTAAATTAAATAGGATATATCTAAAAGAAATAAACAATACAATATACTTAATTGAACAATAGTAAGAAATTTGATTTGACCAACAAAAAATAAGTAATAATTGGACATCAACAAAAAATATTGAGTTGAATGAAAATCAATATTGAGTTCGAAAGAAAAACTATAACAGAGTGATCGAGCTTAGAAGTTTGTATGGTTGTAGAAAAGTTAGGAATTCTTTTTTGTGAATCAGGAATATTTTAAGTTTTGATATTGACATTATTAAACTTTAAAAAATGGTCAATTTGATGCATTTGTTTGAACAGGGAAGTTTTACAAAATCGGCTCCAATTTTTTGGTTCAAAAGCTTTTGGACGGTTCAACCCGGTTTTTTCGGTTTGACTCCAGTTTTGACCCTCTAGCGGTTTTGAAAGGTTAACCGAAACGAATTCAGCTCTGATTCTTGACCCAAATGGTTAAACCGATCAGTTCAGTCTGATTTTTAAAACATTCCTTCATAGCACAAGAGGTGAGTCTCCATTACATCAGCCTAGAACCAGGTCTAAACTTGGGGGCATGTAAGACGATAACACCCTTGGTTGGGCGCGTTCCTTAGATACATCACATAAAAATTGTGCGCAAGACCTCAGACAACGGTCACATCCTCGAAAAGCTAGCTCGAGAGCTGAAATAATACGTTGGGAAGGTAAATACTACAATAAGAGAATAAAGAAACAATACCTCATAATGCATAAAGTATAAAAACAATGCACATTCCTTTATTCAACAATAAACACGACCCATGAAAAGGTGACCCGTAAGAAAAACTATGAATCCAACTCGTCACCAAGATTATTCGGCCTCTCATATATTATTTCTTGTTCAGGATGAATTTGTTCTCTCGATGTTCACACCATAGGATTCAAACATTCCACCCTCATCAAAGCATTTTCAAAATATGAATGCAACACAAAATAAACATAATCTATCGACTTTGATACTATTTATACTTATTGATATTTTTGGAATGCATCACCAAAAGGTCATTTTGATTTAAACCTTTTCAAGCTTCATTTAAGGATGCTTCCAACTCCCTTAATATCTTGCAAGAAGAATATAAATCCCTATTCACATTAGTAAGAGTGGTCTCAACATCAAATAACGCCTTCGGAACCAATGACAATGCGACATTCCTCTCCCTGATTCTTTGAGTCAACAATTGCACCTTCTCAGTGATCAGTGTATTTTGATACACCATATTTTACTTTATGCTACGACCAATTTTTAACATCTTGCATTATTTTCACTTCTTTTAATATATTTTTGAAGTTAATTTTAAATTTGCTTTGATTTTATTTTTGTTGCTTATTTTCGGAATAAACTATAATTTGATACTTTGTCACTGTGTAGATCATAACTTGAGCCACAAGATTCCTTTTGAATCGTTCTAATGTGTGTTTAAAATTTAAGAGAAAGACCTATAAGTTTCATGTTAATGTCAGAAGCCATTTCGGAGTGAATTATCAGTTTTAGTTCCAAACTTAATAAAAGCAAATTAGTTAGTTTTTGGCCAACTTATGTTTTTTGGGCCGGTGCTCTTAAATTCCAATTTTCTTTATTATTTAAGATAAAGTCAGCATTAGACAAAGTTAAACAATTTTTAGGAAATAAATAAGAGCACTAGGATTACATGGCTGGCTAATCTACTATTTTGGAATTTCATCAAGACTTTGAGGTTATTATATTATCCAGTTTGAGGTTAATCTACTATTTTGTAATTTCATCAAGACTTTGAGATTATTATATTATCCAGTTTTTATTCAATTCCTTTAAAAAAAATTATGTGTCATATTGACCTAATTCGAGTTTCATAGAATATGATTGATTAAATTTGACCGATTCATATTCCTTAACTCCGCGTATTAGCTTAGCTTGTTTGTTAATTTCACATTATCTTCAACTGTAATGCTTAATGCAATATATAGGAATATAATTCACATGATATTGATTGCACTTTTTTAATCAATATTTTAATCAAATAGAAATGAATCCAATTAGGTAATTGGTGATATAATAATCGATGATAAGTTTGAAATTACCGAACATAGTAGATTAATATGTTGATCTAAATTGTAATTATTTTCTAAATTTTCAATTTTCTAAAAATCTAAAACCCTGTTTTTTTCGTTTCTTTCCTTTGGTTAAATTAACTTAGAGCCCTTGCGATACGACTCAAGTGTCACATTCTTATACTACACTTTAGTTACTCATTTTAAACCCGTGTGCGACAGCGGATCACTCAGCTAATAGGTGAGGATAGCTGAAAGCTCACACCTTATCAATGATTTACTTAAAGAGTTTT
This sequence comes from Lathyrus oleraceus, assembly GCF_024323335.1. Lineage (NCBI taxonomy): Eukaryota > Viridiplantae > Streptophyta > Magnoliopsida > Fabales > Fabaceae > Lathyrus > Lathyrus oleraceus. The sequence continues at coordinate 220,126,298 of NC_066579.1, forward strand.
CCTGACATAAAGAGTTATGTGAAGAAGATCATCTCATTGACCTTTGCTAGGGTTTTTGTGAATACAAATACATCAATAAAAGAAGAAAAAGAGAATGTCAACAATGATCAACAAAGAAGAAAAAGATGAAGACATTGAACATTAAAGATGAAGACAACAATTGATAAGGACAAAATGGCAAAGATCAACATTAAACACGGTTAAGATTGTATTTATCTTTGATATATTATCTTTCATCTTATATGTCACTTAAAAGCTCAAAAAATATTATTTAAACTTAAGTTAAAATATTTTCAAAGTTAACACATACGAAACCTTGCCTTAAAAGGTTGTTTTTAAGTGTAAAAAGTTGATTTTAGTGCTTCCAAGAAAGTAGTAGTCGGCTACCAGAATGTGGTAGTCGAATACTTGTGTGGTGGTAGTCGATTACTAGAATGTGGTAGTCGAATACTAATGTGGTTGTAATATGCAACTAGAATATGGTAGTAGAATACTAGTGTAATTTTTTGAAAAAATTTGAACATTTCAAAGTGGTAGTCAACTACTAGAATATGGTAGTCGCCTACCGGAATGTGGCTGTCGAATACCAATTGAACTAGTGTAACTTTTCATAAGATAGAATGTGTGTTAACCATTGCCAAGCTTCATGAATCCATTTTAAGCTCATACATATTTTCAAAGGGGTTTCTAAGGATGTATATAAGGTTATATACATCATAAACACTATTAACCTCTTTAAAAATAATGAATACACAATTCAAACATTCTTTATAAGTGTTCGTCATTATTCTTTCAAGTTTTGAAACCATACATATTTTTCAAACATCATAAAAGTTCAAAACATAATATGAGCAATCAAGTGGTATTATTTTGAATTATGATATTAGAAAGTTAAGTCCATTTATCAAGTGTGAAATTGAAATCAACAAATTTAACTACAAATTATGTGTATTGCTTTTTCTCATTTTGGTTTGGTGAAATATGTTTGTAAATAGAAAGTGGTGTACTTTCTTGTTTTTGTAAGGATCATCATAGTATTTAGTGATTGTTGAAAAGGTTCCTTGATTCGGTGAGATTCAAAGTCCACCATATGGTTTGGTGTTTATTTATGTTTTAGAAGACTCTAAAGAGGTCTTGGTGAAGACTTGTACACGAAGGCCATGATAGCAAAGCCTTATGCATGTGGTATGGCAATTTTGTCATTTCTACTTTATCAAGAGCTTCATCCTTGCTCTAGAAATATGCTATATTCAATTTAGAGATAAAATATTGCAGCTCCCTAGGCATGTGAGGAATAGGGAAAGCCAAGAACAATACTCACAAGTTGGTTGGAGTCCTTGGAAAAATTGCAGCAAGATCTAATCTGCCCAATTGCGGGTCCACTTTTATAGGCCTTTTTGAGGTTGGCTCGTCGATAGGGAATTCTTTGATGACTTCTACCCTCACAGGAACTATAAGAACCCAATTTTGACCCTAAGATCCCTCATTCTATCTCATCATTTTCATTGGCTTTGGGATCACACCTTGGCGTCCTCCTTACCCCTAATTCATTGGGCTTACATTGGGAGAGATCACCAATCACATTTGATTGTATCATACTTTGTTTTTTTTCCATTATTTACTAACCAAAATACCAAAAATATGTCTATGCATAGATTTACTTCTTTTGTAGGTAGTGTGTGCACCCCCCACCAATGCCTCATCAAGCTCACAACGAGGGTTTGAGACCCTAAATTCAAGGATATCAATCAAGAGATGGTTCACATTGGTTCTAGACATCATATATGGATCCCCATGATCTTCATTTATCATTTTGATCAATAATTCATCAAGAGTTTGAAGCTTGTTTTCCTTGGGAGCCCTAATTCATCGGGGTATCTTATGTGACTTCCTTAACAAGTTTCTTCAACATTTGATAAAATATATCAAGGTATACTTAATTATACATCATCTTATTCATATATTATTATCCATGAGTCCAAAATATCAAGATAACTTCAAGTTTGCAAGTTGTTCATGGTGGTTGACCAGAGAAAGTCAATTGGTCAAAACTGGGGTTCACTACACCATATCTCCTACAATTTTTGTCATATGAAAATGTTTCCAGGATAAATGTTACTCCTTATGACATTCCAAACAACTTTAATGTTTAGGTCAAGATCTAGTTTTTCTTTTATAGTCATAATTTATGGTGAAAGATTATAGGTCATTTTGTCTGTGCCCTAGTTAGGAGGTCAACTTCCAAAGACCATAAATTGCTCAATGGTTATGATATGAAGGACATCAAAGTTTCATGATTAATTTCAAGATGTCCTCTCCAACTTTTATTCTTTGAGAAACTTAAAATTCAACTTGCAAAGGCATGTTCCAAGAGGAAACATTATAGGTCATTTTGGGCCATCACCATTGAACAAACAATTTTCCTCAACTTCTAAAATGCATAACTCCTTCATGACAAATCCAAATGAGGTCAAATTTATGACCAAATTTAATAGGTTTAAAAGAGATACAACTTTTATGAAGGAACAATTTACATTTGAAGGTCATAGAAAAAGTTATTCAAGATGGAAGAAGTGGATATTTGACTTGGTACTTAGAAAAATTTCAATTATGTTTGATTTTCCAAAATTCCACCTCAAACTTCATCATAAGCCAAGCTTCAAATGGAAAAGTGTTTAACATGAAAGTTATTCCCCTTGATCTTACCTTTCCAAAAAGTTTAAGATCACCTCACTTGGACCAAGATTGAGGGACTTGCACATGGTTCCTTTCATAGGTTTGTTTTGGGAAGATTTGAATTCAATTGTCCATTTCCTTTTGCATGCTTACATGTTATCATTTCAGGATCCATTGTACAAGAATTGGAATGTAATTGCATCATGAATGGGGCCAAAATCATTACCCATGCATCCATTCAATGCAACTTGCTAATTTTGGAAAAACTTCAAAGGGTGCAAAAAGGAATTCCATTGCCTATTTAAACAAGCTCATTGCCTCAGAAATGACACACACACCTTGCCCAAGCTTTGCCAAGAGATCTCAGAACCTCACACCATAGAATTCCTTGAAGATATCTTTGAAATTGAGTTTGAATTTCACCTTCTGTTTTGAAGTTCAAACTCCAATGATTCATAGCCTTTCTCATCTCAATTGATCACTACAAGCAAGGGGAGGAAGAATCAAGCAAATTCAGATCGAGATCAAGCCAATTTGAAGCTACCCAAAGGTGATTTTTAAGAAACTTTGAACCTTCGATTCTCTCTTAATTCTACACTGTTCTCTTTGATTTTTGGTTGGCTGAAGTCCTACCAATGTAGGCAACAAGATTAAGTTGCTTTGAGGTCAAATTGAAGAAACTCAGATCATGAACCTCAAATTTCAAATCCATGTATCTTTTTATATACTTGGAATTGGAAGAAATGGAGGTCAAATTCATGCTCCTGAGCATTTTTCCTTCACAAACATGTACTCACTTTCCATTTTTCATTTGGTTGAGGATGGACCAGTTCGGTGAGGTCTACCAGAGAAGATGGTCGAAGTTAGGGCTCCGGTGGTGCGTTGGCATGGTCCAAGCCATCTGATCTGGTTCCAACGTTTTAATCTTGAGCGTCCATTTTGATTACCAGCTTTGCAACGCGTTTGAATTTGTCCATCGTGGATAGCGCGTGCGTAGCCATCAGATCTGCCACCTCAATTAATGAGGGATATCTGATGACCCCTGTTTTTTTGTATTTTCTGAATTTCCATTTAATCCACTTATTTTATTTAATTCATAGAAATTTCATTTTTAATCCAAAAAATATGGGACTTCCACCAAGAATACTTAAATATTTTTCTCTTATATATTCTAAATTTAAATTATTTTTTGTATTTTTCATGAATTAAATGTTTTTGTGCATATTTTTAATTGTTTAAAAATACTTCTGACTTTTTAAAAATAGTGAATTTTTTTGTCTAAGGTCCTCTGACCTTATTTGACCTAGGATAAATCCCTTGGCCATTTATTTTATGTTTTAAAGGGATTTTAGGTTTTGACCAAATTAAAATGCATTTTAATTCACTTTTAAATTGATTTTTAAATGATTAAATGTTTAAAAATGTTGTTGAGCCATTTTTATGGTCTTGTGATGTTTGACTTTCTGTTTGGGCCTTGGTTAAGGTTTGATTTGAATTTTATTGGATCAAAACCATTGAATTTAGGGGATCGGTGAAATGTACATTTCATCTCCCAAAATGAATGGATGGTTTTGATTTGATGAAATTCCTCCCATGATCAATTTGTGTTTCTATCTTCCCCTCCCTCTTCATCTTCATCCCTATTCTTTCTTATTCCCTCATTTGACCAATGAAACCTCTAATTTCTAAAGGCTAATTGATTCATCAATGACCTTGTGTCAGATGAATCAATACAAGTATGACTGAGATAAGTCCTTCCCTTTTGACTTTTCTTTTAGTGTGTGGTATGTTTTAGGAGTTTGGTTCTTCATACCAAGTCTCTAACATGCATTAACACCTAAAGTTTTATTGCCCAACCTCAGATAGTTGTGACTTCTACATAAGTCCAATTACGATTGCTTAACATAGAGCTAAATTTGACCCTCAAGGCATAGCATTCTAGTAAGCGAGATTGTAAGTCTCCCATTCTTCATGGTATTGTATGGAGACTTGACCTTTTTTCCTTTCATGGGAGCTAGTGGCATACTTGTTGAATTATCTAAGTTGGAGCCCTTCTCACGGAAGATGTGTTGGTTTAAGGATTCATACTTGTGAATGAATGGTTGAGTGTTCTCCAAAGAATGACTTAATCAATTAAAAATCACCTCTAACACCACAAACTTTTGACTAACATTTGACTAACTCTTGTTAATATTGCTTTACTCTCAAGTCATTTACTATTATGCAATTTAAATTTCAGTCATTTATCATTCATTGTCATTTACATTTCATATAACTTGTTTATGTTTATGTCATTTTCACTTTTCTGATTTGAGCCATATCTTGTGATTGCATATATTTGTTTTTGTGTTTTGATTTTGCTTGTGGTCATAGGACCTTAAAATACCTAATAACAACAAAAACCCTAAAAAACATTTGGTGGACTATTGAACTTGATCTGAACTTTTTGACTTAGGATTAGGAAACATTCCCTGTGCTAAAAGGACTTAGCCAATGCCAATATCTCGAGACTGAGCTACTTTGAATTGTCTCTTCATCTGATACAAGACTTGAGAATTTCTTGGGTTCATCTGCTACTCTGTATTTGTGCTTAATTATTATTTTTATCTTGTGTCTGATGTTTTGTTCTAAGTTGATCAAGGAATATATCATCTGATACATGGGAAGATAATGAAGATTGCTAGCTATTAGAGTTGCTTGCTTGGATATGGACATCTTTATTTAATGCCTTGATCTTCATGATATATGGATATTGATCATTGCTTATTGATCATTGCTTGATTAAAGTCTAAAGGAAAATGGGTTTCTATATGCCATTTTTGTCTGTTGGATTGCATCCCATTGGTCAGATCTTTTCAACGCTTAACTTTTAAAAAATTTCTTAGGATAACCTCTTCATCTCCTTCCACTTCTTTAATTTCAAATTTTCTCTCCCTTTTCAAAAACTCCTTTGCTTGTGATTTCAAACTTAGACTTTGTTTTAATGATTAGAAACTTTGGCCTTATGCCATTGAATTTTCAAAATCTTTCTTAAATCAAACTTGTAAATAAACTTAATCATATTGATTTAAAATTTCAAAAGACAAAAAGAACTAACAACTCCATTCAAATTTTTGGCCCTTTGTGCCTTCTCTTATTAACTTTAGTTAAAAGCAATTCACCAACTTATTTGAAATTTTTACCATGAATTATGAGGTTTTGATCCCTCATTCTTATGTTGATACGTAGGCACAAGACCGAAGGTTTTGTCAAACACAAAAATATAATCATTGAATTCTTTTCTCACCCCCACACTCTAGTTTTTCTCAAACATATTTTATACCAAAAACACATGCACACATAAAAAAGCCCCCCTAGGAGTACCTTGGACACTTTGGGTGCTAACACCTTCCCTCTGTGTAACCAACCCCCTTACCTGTAATCTCTAGCACTTTATTAGTTTTGATTTAAAAACTTATTATCTTTGGGTTTTGTCCGTACTTTTTCCCTTTTCCTTTGGAAACAATAAAAGCACGGTGGTGACTCTAGTTTTATTGAGGTTGAGTTAACCAATAGCGCAGTGGTCCTGAATTTACCGCTACAGAAAAAAATGGTGAATCTGATGGGGAGTAGTCCTCAATGGGTTTAGCCTACTTTTTTGTGTGCATATATTTGTATATTTGATGTTTGTTTGTATATATTATTGTGTGATACTTTTTTTCCATGCTTGGTGATCTCTGTGTGGTGAGATAAGTTCTAACCCGAACTTGAGTGCAATTTAAGATAGGAGGATGGTATAGTCATGTTGGATTTGAAGGAGTAGTCCTGAAAGAGTTGACGAGAGATCCCGCACTCAGTGGTGACCTCTTTGGAGTTACATATGCACATATAAAAAAGGGCTCCCTAGGAGTAGCTCAGATACTTTGGGTGCTAACACCTTCCCTCTGTGTAACCAACCCCCTTACGTGTAATCTCAGGATTTTATTAGTTTTGATTTGAAAAATTCTTATCTTTGGGTTTTGTTCGTACTTTTCCCTTTTCCTTTGGAAATAATAAAAGCGCGGTGGCGACTCTGGTTTTATTGACGTCAACTTTATCCATAGCTTGATGGTCATGAATTTACCGCTACATAAATTATGTGGCAACTCTGTTGGGGAGTAGTCCTCAGTGGGTTTAGCCTACTTGTTTATGTGTATATATGTGTATATTTGATGTTTTTATATTTTGTTTGTATGATATAATCTGTCTGTTATGCTTGGTGATCTCTGTGTGGTGAGATAAGTTCTAACGCAAAGTTGAGTGCAATTAAGATAGGACGATGGTATAGTCATTTTCAACTTGTGTGGAATAGTCCTTAACAAGTTGGCTTGAGACCCATCTACTTAGTGGAGACCCTTTTGGAGTTACTGATGTCACACAAGTCATTTGTGGATAGGCATTATTTTCTTTGATCTGGGGTCGAGAAGCTGAGGACCGTAGAACATTTAACCTAACTTGGCTTATATAGGACGTAGTGCGGAGACTGTTCAGGTGTAGACTTGATCACAGTTGTTACGTGATACTACACTCAGATGAGTTTCTCTTGAGAATATTATGGGTTGATGAGTCAGTCATCCTAACCTATAATATCCGATAGATGGGATTACGACTCTGGGAACTTTTTAGAACATGATCTATTGGTTTTTATCCTTAGTAAACTCATTTGGGGTGGTTCTTAACCCGACTCCACTCTCGTGACTCACAATAAACCCTTTGATTCTCGGTTGATCCGATCAAGTCTCATCAATATCAATGGAACTTAGGTGTTAATAAGGAGAAAACCATAATCCACCAAAATAGATGATTGATCTTGATGATGACTTAACCCATCCCTTGACCTTTGTTTGTTCTTGCCTTGTGTGTGATCCCTTGTTTATGATTGTTGCATTCATGCATACATACACATCATAACATTCATCATAGAAAAATAAATTCCAAGGAAACTGAGGTCTTGTTTGCAAATATTTTCAGACCATGGATTATGGACGAAGGAACATTAAGAAGTACAGTTTCAGATGTCCTGATTTGAAAGAGCTAAGGAAGTTTCCATATTTAGTATTAGATCCCTTGGACTTCAATAAACGTTATGGGGATGTCTTGTCTGTGTTATTTGCCGATGTGGTTGAAGGACTTCTAAGTGTTTTGGTTCAGTTGTATGACCCTCTTTACCGGTGCTTCACTTTTCCTGATTATCAGCTTATGCCTATGTTGGAGGAGTATGCCCATTTATTGGGTATGCCCTTATCTGATAAAGTAACTTTTAATGGATTAGAGGAGATGATCTTATATCATAGCTGAAGCACTTCATTTGAAGAAGTTTGAGATTGATGCTCATTTGGTGAAGAAAGGAGGTATTCTTGGGTTGACTTCTGAGTTCCTTATTGGAAAAGCTACCGTCTTTGCTCAAGCCGGTAGTATGGATGCTTTTGAAGCCATCTTTGTTTTGCTCATCTATGGTTTAGCTTTATTCCCAAACATTGACGGTTTTGTTGAAGTTAACGCCATCAGAATCTTCTTGGTTGGGAATCCTGTTCCTACTCTGTTGGGTGACATGTATTTCTCTTTGCATTTGAGGAATTCTAAAGGAGGTGGGACTATTATGTGATGTATTGCTCTTATGTAGAAGTGGTTTATTTCACACTTGCCTTAGACGCTTGCTTTTTTGTAGAACAAACAATGTCTACGGTGGTCTCAGAGACTTATATCTCTCACCAATGATGATATTGTTTGGTATGATTCTATATTCAGTACCCTGCTTTGGCTTGTCGTCAACTTGGGTTCCCCTTTAGAGATAAACCTAATAACACTCAATTATAGGGTCTATTCTATCAAGAGGGTAAAGATCCCCAATATTTGAAGCAAAGGATGGTGCATGCTTGGCATAATGTGCATAGGAAGGGAAGATCCGAGCTTGGTCCATGCAACTATGTATCTTTGGAAGCTTACTTTATTTGGGTGAAGAAGAGAGATTTGGAGCTGAAGATGCCGTATGCTTGTGAAAGACCTATGTCTATGGTTATGGCTAAGCCACAACTCTGCTTAACCAAGATGTAGAGGAGTGGGAAGACGCACTCTCCAAGGTGAAGCAAGAAAGAGATATGTGGGAAGAGCGTTTCCAACTTTGAGTCGAAAGCATGAAGAGTTGCAGCTTGAGTAAAAATACAAGGACACACTTATTGAGATTCTTGAAGACCGAGTAGTGAAGAGACCGAGTAGCGGTAAATTCATGACCATTAAGCTATGGATAAGCTTAACATCAATAAAACCAGAGTCGCCACCGCGCTTTTATTTTTTCCAAAGGAAAAGGGAAAAGTACGAACAAAACCAAAAGATAAGAAGTTTTCAAATCAAAACTAATAAAATGCCAAAGATTACAGGTAAGGGGGTTGGTTACACAGAGGAAAGGTGTTAGCACCCAAAGTGTCCTAGGTACTCCTAGGGAGCCCTTTTTTATGTGTGTATGTGTTTTTGGTATAAAAGATGTTAGAAACAAATAAAGTGTGTGGATGAGAAAAAGAATTCATTAATTATATTTTTGTGTTTGACCAGACCTTCGGACTTGTGCCTACGTACCAACATAAAAATGAGGGATCAAAACCTCGTAGTTCGCGGTATCAATTTCAAAATAAGTGGGTTGCTTTTAATCAAAATTGTAATTTAAAAGAGGAACAAAGGGCCCAAAAGTTTGCTTGAGTGTTAGTTCTTTTTGTCTTTTGAAATTTTAAGTCAATATGGTGAAGTTCATTTACAAGTTTGATTAAGAAAAGTGTTTAAAAATGCAATTGCATAAGGCCAAAGTTTCTAATTTTGCAATAAAGTTTAAGTTTTGAAAGCACAAGCAAAGAAAGGTTTTGAAAAGGGAGAGATATTTTGAAACTTAAGAAATAGGAGAAGATGAAGAGGCTATCCTAAGCATGAAATTAAAAGTTAAGAGTTGAAAAGATCTGACCAATGGGATGCAATCCAACAGACAAGAATGTCATATAGAAAACCTTCTTTCCCTTTGGACTTTGAATCAAGCAATAATCACCAAGCAATTAGCAATATGAAGAGTAAGGAATCAAATAAAGATGGCCACATCCAAGCAAGCAAGTCCATAGCTAACAATCTTCTTTGTCTTCTCATGTATCATATGAAATACTCCTTGATTTTTGCTCAGAATAAGGTATTAAGCATGATATCAAAATAACAGTTGCATCAAGACCATGGAGCAGATGAACTCAAGTGGATCCAAATACTTGCATCAGATGAAAACCCAAATCACAATAACTTGGTCTAAGAAATGTTGGCATTGGCCAAATCCTTTTGCATATGGAATGTTGCCTAATTCTAAGTCCAAAAGTTCAGATCAAACCTAACAGTCCAGACAAACATTTTTTAGGGTTTTTATTATTTATTTAGTGTTTTAAGGTCCTAAGACCACAAACACAAACAGAATACACAAACAAATATATACAATCATAATATATGGCTCAAATGAGCAAAGTGAAAATGACATAAACATAAACAAGTTATATGCTATGCAAATGACAATGAATGGTAAATGACTTGTAATTAAATTGCATAAAGATAAATGACTTGAAAGTAAAGTAATATTAATAATAGTTCGTGTTAGTCAAGGTTAATTAGATGTTAGTGGAGTTTTGCTTTTCAATTGATTAAGTCATTCTTTGGAGAACAGTCAACCATCTATTCACAAGCATGGATCCTTGAACCAAGACATCTTCCAAAGGAAGGAAAAAAGGTCAAGTTTCCATACAATACCATGAAATTTGGGAGACTTACAATCTCACTTACTAGAATGCTATGCCTTTAGGGTAGAATTTAGCTTTATGCTAAGCAATCGTAATTGGACTTGTGTAGAAGTCACAACTATCTGAGATCGGGAAATAAAAATTTAGATGCTAATGCATGTTAGAGAGTTGGTATAATGAACCAAACTCCTAAAACATACCACACACTAAAATAAAAGATCAAAAGGGATAGACTTTTCTCATCCATACTTGTATTGGTTCATCTAACACAAGGTTATTGATGAACCAATTAGCCTTAGGATTTGGAGATTTCATTGGTCAATGAAAGGGATGGGAAAGAATAGGGATGAAGATGAAGAGGGAGGGGAGTGAGAGAAACACAAATTGGTCATGGGAAGAATTTTATCAAATTAAAATCATTTATTCATTTTGGGAGATGAAATGTATATTTCAAAAAAAGTCAAATCATTCTTGGCCAAGGCCCAAACAAATAGTCAAACATCACAAGCCCATAAAAATGGCTTAACATGATTTTTTCACATTTAATCAATTAAAAGTCAATTTAAAAATGCATTAAAATACAATTTATTTTGGTCAAAACCCAAAATCTCTTCAAAACATCAAATAAATGGCCAAGAGATTTATCCTAGGTCAAACAAGGTCAAACGATCTTAGACAAAAAATTTCATGATTTTTAAAAAGTCAGAAGTATTTTTAAATAATTAAAAATATGCACAAAAATATTTAATTCATGAAATATATCAAAATTAATCCAAAAAGTATTTTTAATTCAGAAAATGAAAGAGAAAAATATTTAAAGATTTTTTGTGAAAGTCCCATATTTTTTGGATTAAAAATGAAATTAATATGAATTAAATCAAATAAATGGCTGCGCGCGTGTCATCCATGGTACACCCTAGTCAAAGCACTGCAACAATGCTATTTGAAACCCAAGGCTAAGATTAAAACTATTTGAATAGATCTGATGGCTGAGAGGCATGATAACACACCACCGGAGCTAGGGCTCTGGTCTTCTTCTCCGATGGACCTCACCGGACTGGTCCACCATCAACCATCACCAAAATGAAAAACAAAGACATGGATTTAATGGAAAAATGCTCAGGAGCTCGAATTTGGTCTCAATTTTCTCCAATTCCAAGTATATAAAAAAATACAGGGATTTGAATTTTAAGGATCATGAACTGAGTTGCTTCGATTTGACCTCAAAGCAACTCAATCTTCTTGCCTATATTGGTAGGACTTCAGCCAACCAAAAATCACAAAGAATAGTGAAGAATTGGTGGAGAATCGAAGAGATGAAAATTCTAGAAAATTACCTTCGAGGAATCTTCAACCTTGCTTGATCTTGATTCCAATTGTGCTTGGCTTTGTTTCAGAAGCTTGTAGGAAGTGATTGAGATCAGAAAATGGCCTGAACTCTTGGAGTTTCAATCTCAAAACATAATGAGATTTGAAGATCGATTTTTAAATGAAAACCTTCAAGATTATCCTTTAATGATGAGGGTTTGGATTGCAGGTTCAAAGCTTGGGCATTAGGTCCTTAATTCTGAGCAATGAGGGTCTTATTTATAGGCCATGAGATTCATTTCCACACACTTCCAAAAATTGCCAATTTTAGAAATTCACCTTGCATGCTTGCATGGGGGTGTGATAGACTCATCAAGTGATATATTCAGGTCAAAAAATGAGTGAGAATCATGTTGAAATCATGTCATGTGACCATGCACTTGTGTTTGAAATGTGGAAGTGAAAATTATCCAAATTGTACCTCACATTGCACCCATAGCAAGTCCTTCATTGTTTGGCCAAATGAGGTTACCTTGGACTTTTGGTAAAGGTGAGATCAAGGGGAACAACTTTGATGTTGAACAATTTTTCATTTTAAGCTTAGATCATGATGAATTTTGATGTGGAAGTTTGAGAAATCAAACATGTTTGAAAATTTTATAAGTACCAAGTCAAATGTTCACTTCTTCCACCTTGAATAAGTTTTGCTATGGACTTCAAATGGAAACAGTTCCTTCATCAAAGTTGTAAATCTTTCAAACCTCTTCAATTTGGTCACAAATTTGGCCTCATTTGGATTTGGCATGAAGGAGTTATGCATTTTAGAAGTAAGGAAAATCACTTGTTCAATGGTATTAGCCCAAAATGACCTATAATGTTTCCTCTTGGAACATGCATTTTCAACATAAAAGTTGAAGTAGACATCTTGAATTTGATCATGGAATTTGAATGGACTTCATAGAATAAAAATTGAGCAAGTTATGGTCTTGGGAAGTTGATCTCCAAACTAGGGTTCAAACAAAATAACCTATAATCTTTCACCATAAAAAATGACTTTCCAAGCAAAATTAGCTCTTGACTTCAACATGAAAGTTGTTTGGAATGTCATTTTGGGTAACTTTTCTCTTGGAATAATTTTTTTATGACAAAAATTGTAGGATATAGGGTCTAGGGAACCCCAGTTTTGACCAGGTGACTTTCTCTAGTCAACCACCATGAACCATCTTGCTAGCTTGACATCATCTTGACTTTTGGGACTCATGGAGGATCATATATGCATAAGATGATGTGATATGAAGTATACCTTGAAATATTTGATCAAACATTGATGAACTTGTTGAAGAAGTCACACAAGACACCTAGATGAATTAGGGTTTCCAAGGTTAACAAACTTCAAACTCTTGATGAATTATTGATCAAAATGACATGTGAAGATCATGGGGATCCATATATGATGTCTAGAGTCAATGTGAACCATTTATTGATTAAAATCCTTGCATTAAGGGTATCATACCCTATATATGAGCTTGATATAGCATGGGTGAACTCACACACTACCTACAAAAGTATCAAACTATACATTGACATATTTTTGGGATTTGAGTTAGTAAATATAAGAAACAAAGTATGATAAAATCAAAAGTGTGTTTGGTGATCTCTCCTAATGTAAACCCAATGAATGAGCGGTAAAGAGGATGCTAAGGTGTGATCCCAATGTCAATGCATATGATAGCATGAGGGATCTTAGGGTCAAAATTGGGGTCTTACAGCTGCCCATATTTAAGGATATTCTAACTGAGGATGTGAAGGTTAAAATCTTCGTATCAACTCAATAGAATGGACTTAAATAACAACATATAGAAACGAATTTTGGTCCCTAAGAGACCTTTTGATGCATATGATATGAATGTTAAAATATCTTTGGGGGGAAATATATCCAAAAAGGAAAAGAAATCATGAGACTGAAAATCCATAGGAGTACAAAGCGTTCCATAAGGAAAACTCACTGGGGAGACAGAGACTCTAGGGATAAAAATTATGCGTAAGCCAGGCTACGACTTAAAAAAAAGAACTGCTAGAGACACGAGGGAATTCCATGAAAATAAATCAATGGAAGGACTCAGTTGAGGATAAAGAAGAATCTGCACGGGAAACGGGTAGATCATAACAAAATTGAAATACCTGAACCAAACTCAATTGGGGAAGAATAATCTTCAACACAGGAGTACCAGAAATATATTATCTATTACCGGTTACTAGGTAGGAAGATAACATAATTTGACAGAGAGGCATCCGTTTCCGGTTAGGGTAAACATATCAAGGATGACTCGCTGAGGAAAACGAGGCGTGTTCGTTACCGGTCACTGGGTAGGAACAACCTGCTGGGGAAACATATCAAATAGGATTTACAACTACCGTTTACTAGGTAGAAGACCAAAGAAAGAGAATAACCATCACTGGTTAAAGTGAACATATCAAGGATAGACTCAAGGGAAGAATATCTGTCATCAGTTAAGATGAACATATCAAGGATAGACCACCAGGGAGAAAATAGGAATCATATCTATCAGTTATTGGATAAAATACCAAATAGAGAATATCCGTAACCGGTCTAGATGAACATATCAAGGATATACTCAAAGGAAAAGTTGGATTTACAACTACCAGTTACTGGGCAGAAGACCGCAAAGAGAAGAAAACCCGTAATCGGTTAGGATGAACATATCAAGGATTAACTCTCTAAAGAATGAAATAGGGATTACGACTACCTTATCACTGGGTAGGAAACCGCAAAGAGGAAAATATTCGTCACTGGCTAAAGTGAATATATCAAGGATAGGCTCAAAGGGAATAATATCTGTCATCGGTTAGGATGAACATATCAAGGCTAGACTACCTGGGGAAATGTAAAACGAATCCACTAGGGAAAAATAAGAGGAAGTAGATTACTACTATCGGGTATTGTGTAAAAGTAAGGTACTCGCAAACTAAAGAGAATATTACCAATTACTGGGTAATAAACTTTCGAGGGGGCAAAAGCATCTATCTAGGTAGGAGCTAGAAAGAAACGACCAAACAAAGACTCAACCTGATGAGGATATAATTAAGGGGGAGTGGTTCCATCCAGACAATTAACTGGTAGGAAGCTTAAATAATAATCATCCACGAGGAAATAACTCAGTGGGGAATGAGAAAGGTTAAACCCTTTCTGCTTAAGGGACTGACACTCTACATTGAAGGAGGACAGCTGCACCAAATCTGTATGGAGAAATAACATCACCATGGCAGAGGATCGAAAAATAAGGAATCAAATGCAATAACAATGCATAATAAAATATTTGATGTATGAATGTATATGTATATATGATTGATGATTATGCTGACAAAACGATCACAAAGGATACAAATGTCATTGATCTGAATCATCGCTACAACACTCGGCTAATCTCGACAAGATGGAAGCACCAACTTGAGAAAAAGCTGGGGATGAACATAAATCATCCATCTCTGAATATTTCAAACCCTGGATGAGAAAAGATCTAATGAGGACCTGAATTATCAACTCTGCGGGGAATTTTATGTCAACACCATACCAAATGGGAGACAACCTTGTAGAGGACCACAAATACTGCTCAAGAATCAAAGTCGGCAGGAATTAGGAGTGAACTCCACTACGGACTTACGGGAAACCAAAACTCTATGCTGGATCTATGCAAACTGTTGAGAATGTGAGCCTACAACTCAGCTGGGGAAACTGACTTGTCCTTGGGGAGGAAAAAGATACCAAACCAACCGCTTGGGGAAGATCAACAATGCTTCAAACTTTAGGACTTACCTCTTCTCAAATTGCTATTGATATTCCTTATTAAAATCGACTGCCTATAAAGTTATTGCTTTTATTATTTAAGAAAAAATGCTTTTATTAATTTAATTTCAAAATCATCATAAAAGTCAATTCTCTTTAGCTGAAAAATAAATAAGAGTAGAAACAATTGGATAAAAAGCTCAACTTTATTTAATAGAATGGTAGTCTGTAAATGATAAGACTCCACAGATCTTTACGAAAATTAAAAAATGGTAACTTACATGGAAAAGGGCTACATTGAATACAATGATCACTACTCTCCCTACCAACTTCAACATCCATTATGCTTTTGGCTTCAAATGAAGATGATGAATCAGAGTTGATAGACTTGTTCCAAATTGCTCTCAAGATTGGAGATCAACCAAATGTAGTTACTTCCCATGATCCCTAATTTTTCCTAGATTGCCCCAAGGTGGGGTACTTAATCTACTGGGATAAATTCTCTATTTTATGTCTCTAATTTTTTCCTGGATCGTCCTTTCGGGTTTTCAATCCACCGAGATTCTCATTTTGGCCTAAGCCTCCCTTTTGGGTTTTCAACTTAACGAGTTGTGTTTTTCTTTTTAGACGAAGTATTTCTTGACTACATCGGCATTCACAGGACGCGTGTGTAAGAACAAAACTGGTTCTACAATAGAATCCAGGATTTTGATTATAACAAAGGATGAAACCAAAAATGGCACCCTAACGAAATTTCTTTAAGTGTGCAGGACTCTGAACAAGAACAAAGGAATCTGATCGCTTTATCAGATACAAACTCTATCAGATACAAAGAACTAAAAGATCAGAAGAAGAAGTACGCTCTAGAAGTTCTGACTCTGAGAAAACCAGGATAGCAGAATACCAGAAGCTCTAAACATCCACTGGAATCAACTCTGATGATCTAACACACCAGGACCCTTAGAAGCTCTGATGTAACTTCAACGTAATCTCCTATTGACAGAGATAACGAAGACTCTGATGAAGATTCCCCAAATCCAGAAAGAGTAACGGAAACAACAACTTCAAATGGAAAGAAAGTATATTTGGAAAGAAGTTATTCAGGGCGACAAATTGGTTATGGGAAGAAACACAACTGTAATGGCATTGAAGACTCATCAAAGACAAATATTTTGTCATCACTCCAACGGTCCCTTCACCACTATATAAATGACAACATATTTCAGTGAGAGACACACCTGAACACACAAAAATTCTCTACTCTCTCTTTTAGTTTTTCACGAGTTGTTGCTCATACGTGAAAACACTTGCTTGCTATACTTGCTGTAATATTTTGCTTACTCTTAGAAGCACTTTAGATTACATCTCTTTTTGATAAATTGATTTTGTTCCTCAAGTGACTCTGCGTAGTCTGTATACTTGAGAGGACTAAGAGATCTTTCTCTTAGACGTTTTGTTGTAATAATCTTTCAAGATTAGTGGATTAAGTCCTTGTTGAAGGCGAAATCACCTTGGCCTGGTGGACTGGAGTAGCTTTGTGTTATAAGCAAACCAGTATAAAATTCTGTGTGATATTACTTTGTAAAAGCGCTTAGTTTCCAAAACAATTCAAACCCCCCTTTCTTGTTTTTCTCACCTTCAGCGTGAAGTCTTCACCAATCATAGTTGTAAGAATCAAAGCACCGCCTGAAAAGGCTCTCTTAACAACATACGGGCCTTCATAATTTGGAGTCGATTTGCCCCTAGCATCAGGTTTGAAAGATAGAATCTTCTTAAGCACAAGGTCACCTTCTCGGAACACACGAGGTCTGACCCTCTTATCAAATGCCTTCTTCATTCTTTGCTGATACAATTGACCATGACACATGGCAGTCAACCTCTTCTCTTCAATTAAATCTAGCTGATCATATCTCGTTTAGCACCATTAAGCTTCTGTTAACTTGGCTTCCATCAAAACACGCAATGATGGGATCTCAACCTCTCTGGGGAGCACAACTTCCATACCATAAACAAGTGAGAAATAGGTTTCCCTTGTTGAAGTGCAGATGGATGTATGGTACCCATGCAAAACAAATGGGATCATTTCATGCCAATCATTATACGTCACAAACATCTTCTGAATAATCTTTTTGATGTTCTTGTTTGTAGCTTCAACAACCCCATTCATCTTAGGTATGTATGGAGAAGAATTATGATGTGCAATCTTGAAGTATTTACAAAGAGATTCCACCATGTTATTGTTCAAGTTAGATCCATTATCAGTAATGATCTTACTTGGCACACCATAACGACATATAATTTGATTCTTGATAAACCTCACAATAACTTGCTTGGTCATATTTGCATATGATGCCCCTTCAACCGACTTTGTGAAGTAATCAATAGCCACCAAAATAAAACGATGTCCATTTGAAGCTTTAGGATCAATCATGCCAATCATATCAATTCCCCACGTGGAAAAGGGTCATGGAGAGGAAATAATATTTAACAGTGTCGGAGGAACATGAATCTTATCTGCATAAACTTGCAACAGTCAGATTCCATTGTCAGACAATAATAACCTGCTCTCAACATCTTCTTTGCCATGGCATGTCCATTGGAATGAGTACCAAAGGAACCTTCATGGACTTCAGTCATCAATAAGTCTGCTTCGTGTCTATCCACGCATCTGAGAAAAACCATTTGAAATTTCTCTTGTAAAGCACATCCCCCTTCAGGTAGAAATTTCCAGCTAATCTCCTCAAAGTCTTCTTATCTTCCAAAGATGCCCTGGGCGGGTAAATCTAACTTTGGAGGAAATATTTGATATCAAAATACCATGGCTTTTCATATTTAGCTCCTTCAACGGTAAACACATGAGTTGGCCTATCAAGATGCATCATAGTCAACGCGGGAACTTGATTCCAGAATTTCACCACGATCATAGAAGCCAACGTTGCAAGAGCATTTGCCATCCGGTTTTCATCTCGAGGGATATGATGAAACTCAACCTTTGTAAAGAAAGTTGAAATCCTCCTCACATAATCTCTATATGTTATTAAACCGGGTTGATTCGTCTCCCATTAACTTTTGACCTGATTCACAACCAAAGATAAATCTCCATAGACGTCAAGATATTTTATTCTGAGATCAATGGTCTCTTCAAGCTTCATACTCTGCCATGTTATTTGTACACTTGAAAGTTAATCTAGCTATAAATGGAAAATTAGTGCCTTGAGGAGTAATAATCATTTCCCCAATGCCATTACCATATTGATTAACAACTCCATTAAATACCATGCCCCAACGGGAACCAGGTTCTCGCCCTTCTTCAAGCAATGGTTCATCACAATCTTTCATTTTTAGGTACAAAATCTATTCGTCAGGAAAATCAGTTGCACTGACTGATAATCTTCAATTGGTTGGTGAGCCAAATGATCAGCCAAGAAACTACCCTTGATAGCTTTTTGAGATCGGTATTCAATATCATACTCAACTAACAACATCTGCGAATGGGTAATCCTCCCAATTAAGGAAGGCTTCTCAAAAATGTACTTGATCGGATCCATTTTGGATATCAACCAAGTAGTATGATTTAACATATACTGGTGCAGACGCTTAGCAACCCAAGCCAATGCGCAACAAGTTTTTTCAAGCATAGAATACTGAGTCTCACAGTCGGTGAATTTCTTACTGAGGTAGTAAATTGCATATTCTCTCTTTCTTGTTTCATCTTGCTGACCTAGAACAAAACCCATACTCTTGTCGAGCACAAACAAGTACATGATCAGTGGTCTTCCTTCAATAGGTGGAGACAGAATCGGAGGCTCAAGAAGATACTCTTTGATACTATCAAAAGCTTTATGGCAATCTTCGGTCCAATCGCAAGACAGATCTTTCCGAAGAAGCTTGATTATAGGCGCACATGTGACAGTCATATGCGATATGAATCTTGAGATATAGTTCAAACGGCCGAGAAAACCTCTGACTTATTTCTCAGTTTTGGGCGCGAGCATTTCTTATATTGCTTTGACATTGGCAGGATCAACTTCAATACCCTTCTCACTGACAATAAAGCCCAACAACTTACCAGAACGAACACCAAAAGTACACTTATTGGGATTCAAGAGGAGTTTGTACTTCCTCAAATGCTGGAATAGCTTCAACAAATGCTCAACATGTTCTTCTTCATCACTTGATTTAGCAATCATATCATCAACATACACTTCGATCTATTTATGCATCATATATTGAAAAAGAGTGGTCATAGCTCTCTGGTATGTTGCACCAGCATTCTTTAAACCAAAAGGCATCACTCTATAACAGAATATTTCCCAGGGCGTAATGAATGTGGTCTTCTCCATATCTTCGGGTGCCATTTTGATCTGATTATAGCCGGAAAATCCTTCCGTAAACGAAAAGACTTTGAATTTAGTTGTATTGTCTACCAACATGTTAATGTGTGGCAGAGGGAAATTATCTTTCGGACTAGCTTTGTTCAAATCTCTATAATCAACACATATATGGACTTTTCCATCCTTCTTAGGAACATGCACAATATTGGCCACCCACTGTGGATACTTAGCGGTAACAAGAAAACCAACATCAATTTGTTTCTGCACTTCCTCTTTGATCTTCACTGCCATATCAGGATTAGTTCTCCTCAACTTCTACTTAATCGGAGGGCATTCTGGATTCAACGACAATCTATGCTTCACAACCTCAGAATCTAACCCAGGCATGTCTTGATAGGACCAAGAAAAAACATCTGAATATTCTCGAAGAAGATCAACCAACCCCTTCTTAACCTCTGGACAAAACAACGACCCAATCTTGACTTCCTTCACATCATCTTCGGAACCCAAGTTGACTAGCTCAATCTTCTCTTCAAACGGCTGAATAGCTTTTTCCTCATGCTCAAGTAGACAAGATAATTCATCAGATACTTCCTCATCATCAGTCTCTTCCTCAACCTCAAACACATGGAAATCAAAGTTTGGAGAGGGAGTAGGATCATTGTATTCAATGGGTTTGGGAACCAACCTACATAATGATTTAATATTTTTATTTTAGAGAAGTGAATTGTGACCAAATATAATGCAGATGGACAATTATTATTTATTTATGTTTTTTTGTGATTACCATTTTCAGAAAAGCAAAAAAGTAAAAATAAAACATCGTAGATGTGGCTGAATAGAATTGTATTTTATTGATGATAATTGAAATGCCAAACAATGTTCACTTCTCCCTTAGGCATAGGAGAAGGATTTTTTCTTAAAAAATGAAAACAAATTACTTAAAGCAGTGAATAATAACAGGAATATCGACATCAACCGAATTGTTGCAAGTCTTACCATGTGTCATAATATTGGTGCAGTCCTTGTCTTCATCAACCTCGATCACGACAGCTGAGTGTTGATCATTACCATGAATGAACCCTCCCTCCACTACAGAAACTCGATTGCACATTTTCAGCTTTAACATTGAACGACACTTGTTGAAAACCCAATCCATCCCTATTCTTGTTCTCGACAATCTCTACCATGCAACCCCAATGCAGCCAACCTCAATAGCTTTCTGACCATCCTTGAAAGAAGACATGGGTGCCCCAACTTTCTTCACTTCCGCAATAGACAAGGCTTGGAATGGAGTTCCAACCTCCTCCTCAGCTTCAACATATGAAAAGGATGACAGATGACTCACTAAAAGCACCTTCTCTCCACCAACAACGACGAGCTTGCCGTTCTTCACAAATTTCAACTTTTGGTGTAAAGTAGATGTCACAGCTCATGCCTCGTGAATCCATGGTCTTCCCAATAAATAGCTATAGGCCGGGTGAATATCCATCACTTGAAAAGTAATCTGAAAATCACTCGGACCTATCTTGACTGGAAGGTTCACTTCACCAATGACGGTTTTGCGAGAACCATAAAATGCTTTACACTCACGCCATTATACCTCATAGGAGCGCCATGATAGGAGAGTCTAGAAAGAGTTGACTTCGGGAGTAAGTTCAAAGAAGAACCAATATTAAACAACACATTAGACAGCATATCCTCCTTGCAATTCATAAAAATGTGTAGTGCTAGATTGTGATTTCTACCTTCCTCAAGAAGCTCTTCATCACAAAAGCTCAAATTATTGCAAGAAGTGATGTTAGCAACAATGTGGTCAAACTGATCTACAATAATACCGTGCTCGATATAGGCTTTCTCTAGTACTTTTTTCAATGCTTCTCTATGTGCTTCAGAATTCATCAGCAGAGACAACACTGTTGACGGAGTTTGGAGAAGCTTCTCCACCATATTAAACTCTCTCTTCTTAATTAATCTCAATACCTCATCATCATCGTTAGGCTTCAGTTTGTTGGATTCACCAGACTCACACACGGGAGCACTAACTGGGTTTATCACAGGTACATCCACTTTCTTACTGGTCGCAACATCCTCTGCCTCCATTAGAAAGACCAGACCAAACACATGACCACTACGGGTCACCTTTGTGATATTAGCTATATTCACCATGGAATTTGCTACAGGTAACAAAACTTCTTGACCATTCTTCACCATTGTGGCATTATACTAATAAGGCACAACTTTATTGAATGCATACGGGACGGGGCCCGCTAACCGTATTACCAACGATGATACCGATCTATTGGCGTTGTTGTTGTTGCTACTATTATGTTAAATTACTACCCACTGAGGGATCTTAAACACCGAAACAATCACATTAACGTTATCTATATCCCTTGAATGTTGAATCTGGATTACATTCTCGTCCATCAACTTATGGATATCCCTCTTGACGATCATACACCCACGAGGGTTCATACTACAGATTGCATAACTATCATGGTCGTGCTCGCAATCACTGATCAAACATAAAGTTCTATGCATCTCCACCAAGGACCTACGAATACATCGTACATCGAACAATCAGAAATTTCCTGGATAACCATCCACCATATTGACAGAGGCATTACCATGAGCAGGCAACAAATTGGCTTTCACATTAGGCGCACGGTCCTCAAAGGACACCATCCCATTCTTTACAAGCTTGTGTACCTCATATTTCAACGGGTAGCAGTTCTCAATGTCATGGCCAGGAGCTCCCTAGTGAAAGGCACAACGGAGTTCAGGCTTGAACCACCATGGAAGTGGCTCCGGAATTTGAGGTGGATTTCTTGGCTGGAGTAGGTTCTTGAGAACCAAAGATGGATATAATTCTGCATATGACATAGGAATAAGGTCAAAAGAGACCTTCTTCCTCTCAAAGTTCTGTTGTTGATTATTGTTGTTGTTGTAGTTGGTTCTTTGTTGAGGTTGTTGTTGACATTATTGTTGAATCAGAACTGATTGATTGTTGGAATTGTTGGAAAACATGGGAATTATTGATGAAACTTGATGTTGATCCTGACGCGGTTGAGGATATATTTTAACATGAGGCCTCATATGCCTCCCTACAAATACTGAGTTGCTTTCCCCTTCCTTCCTTTAGGCAAAACCACTTCCATATTTCTTATTGGACGACACCTCTTCCTTAGACATACGCTCTTCACGGGATCCCTCTTCTAACCCATCCTCATATTTACCATTTCGGTAAAGTCACTGGGGGCACTGACAATCATTCGTTTGTAATAAAATGAACCCAGGGTCTTCAGGAAAATCTTCATCATCTCCTTCTCTTCCTATAGAGGATTAATCTAAGCAGCAAGTTCCCTCCATCTTTGAGCATACTCTTTAAACGTCTCTTTATCCTTCTGTGACATAGACCTCAACTGGTCTCTATCAGGCACCATATCTATATTATACTTGTACTGCTTAACAAAAGCTTCACCTAAATCGTTGAAAGTACAAACACTTGCACTGTCTAGCCCCATATACCATCTTAGAGTAGCACTAGTCAAATTGTCTTGAAAGTAGTAAATCAGCAGCTGATCATTATCAGTTTGAGTTGACATCTTCCTGACGTACATAACAAGGTGAATAAGTGGACAAGTATTTCCCTTATACATTTCAAAGTCAGGGACTTTGAACTTCATCAGAATTTTCAAATTTTGCACTAAGCAAAGTTCAACAACACTTTTACCAAACATGTCCTTTCCTCTCAACGTTTTCAATTCCTTTCGCAGCTCAAGGAACTGATCCTTCATTTCATCCATTTTCTCATATACATTTGGGCCCTTAGATGGCTAGAATTGTAAATGATGTCCTCAACACGAGGCAAGGTATGAACGATTGGCGGTGGCACAGACATGACTGGGCTAGATGCCGGCATAGAAGCAAAAGTGGGTGCAAACCCTTCAAGCATGAAATTTGGTGGCATCCCCCACGGGAATCCAGCAGGCATAGACGAACCGAATTGAGTAGCAGCAACAGGAATGATCGAGGTAGAAACCTCGGAGATAACAGTCCTCTAGGGAGGAGTTGTGGGAGTTGGTGAAGACTGATTCTGTGCAGCAAGAACAGACTCCATCATGGGGGTCAATTGGGAATTTCATCATTTAGCTCTCTATTCTCTTGTTCCAAATGTTCCATAATTCTGGGTTGATTGCGCGAGTGTTGTATCGGTGAGTCAGCTTGGTTGTAGCATAGAAGAATAACTGATAAGACATCTGGAAGAAGAAACCTGTTATGTAAATGATGCATGAAATGCAATGTTTTTGTTTATTTAATTTCAAGGAACATGTTGTTTTATTTGCAAACATATAATAATAATAACAACAATTTGATTGACCATAAAAATCTCTTTTATTCATAAAATTTGGAAGGATTACACTAGGTATAATTTCAGAAACCAAAGTACAAATACAAGAGAAAAGGAAACTAATCATCCTAAGGATCCCTTAGCAATAGTGTCAGATGATCTGGCTGCGGGCGCGTACTTCCTTTGGACCCGTCAAATCTCGGTCTCAAAAGATGTCTTCATCTGAGCCTTCTCAAGGAAAAGCTGATCAACAATCTTCTTCCAAGCATCAGAAGGTTGAGGCATACTAGAGGAAGGTGGTCCCTCTGGCTCTCTCTGTCTATTCACTGCTCGGTCTTCAAGAAGTTCAATAAGCACATCTTTGTCTTTCGACTCAAGCTGCAATTCCTCATGCTTTCGGCTCAAAGCATGGAACCGCTCTTCCCACATATCTCTTTCTTGCTTCATCTTGATGAGTGCGTCTTCCAACTCCTCTACATCTTGGTTAGGGAGAGTTGACGGCTCAGCCACAACCAAAGACATAGGTCTGTCACAAGCGTACGACATCTTCAATTCTAAAGCTCTCTTCTTCACCTAAATAGTGTAAGGTTCCAAAGTTACACAGTTGCGCGGACCAAGCTCGAATCTTCCTTTCCTATGGACATTGTGCCAAGCGCGTATCATCTTTTGCTTCAGATGTTGGGAATATTTACCCTTTTGATAGAAAAGACATTCTAACTGAGTGTTATTAGGCTTGTCTCTCAAAGGGAACCCAAGTTGACGATGAGCCAAAGCAGGGTTGTAGTTGATTCCTCCTTGTGTACCAATGAGGGGCACATTAGAGAATTCACCACAACTATCAATAATATTCAAGCTACTCAATGTTGAATTATACCAAATAATATCATCATTAGTGAGAGTCATAAGTCTCTGATACCACTGTAGACATTGCTTGTTCTCCATAAAAGCAGGTGCCTGAAGCAAGTGCTAAATAAACCACTTGTATAGAAGAGGACACATCACACAATAGTCCCACCGTATTTAGAATTCCTTAAATGCAAAGAGAAGTACACATCAGCCAACAAAGTAGGCACATGATTCCAATCAATAAGATTATAATGGTGTTAACATCAACAAAATCGTCAATGTTAGAGAACAAATCCAAACCATAAATAAGCAACACAAGGTTGGCTTCAAAAGCGTCCACTCTACCGGCTTGAGCAAAGACAATAGCTTTTCCAATGAGAAACTCAGAAGTCAACCCAAACATTCCTCCTTTCTTCATCCAATGAGCCTCAATCTGGGAATCTCCTCCAATCCACTAAAAGGAACCTTGTCCGAAATAGGTATTACCAATAGATGGGCATACTCCTCTAACATAGGCATAAGCTGATAATCGGGAAAAGTGAAGCAACAGCAGAGAGGGTCATAAAACTGGACCAACACACGCAAGAGTCATTCAACCATATCAGTAGATAACACATATAGAAGCTTCCCATGATGTTGCTTGAAGTCCAAGTGATCTAATACAAAGGATCACAACTTCCTTAGCTCTTTCAAATCAGGAGATCTGAAATTGTACTTCTTAGAGTTCCTTCGTCCATAATCCATGATCTGAAAATATTTGTAAATAAGACCTCAATTTCTTGAAGTTATTTTTGTGTGATGAATGCTATGATGTGCATGAATGCATGAATGCAACAATCACAAACAGGGGATCACACACAAGGCAAACACAAACAAAGGTCAAGGGATGAATTAATTGATTGTCAAGATCAATCATCCATTTTGATGGATTATGGTTTTCACCTTATCAACACCCAAGTTCCATTTATATTGACAAGACTTGATTGGATCAACCAAGAATCAAAGGGTTTGTTGTGAGTCACGAGCATGGAGTCGGGTTAAGAACCATCCCAAAGGAGTGTACTAAGGATAAAAACCTGTAGATCATGTTCTAAAAAGTTACCAGAGTCTTAATTCCATCTATCAGATATTATAGGTTAGGATGACTGACTCATTAACCCATAATATTCTCAAGAGAAACTCGTGTGAGTGTAGTATCGTGTAACAACTGTTATCAAGTCTACACCTGAACAGTCTCCGCACTACATCCTAAATAGGCCAAGTTGGGTTAACTGTTCTACGGTCCTCAGCTTCTCGGACTCCAAATCAGAGAAAGTAATGCCTAACCACAAATAACTTGTGTGACATCAATAGCTCCAAAAGGGTCTCCAATGAGTAGATGGTTCTCAAGCCAACTTGTTAAGGACTACTCCACACAAGTTGAACATGACTATACTATCTTCCTATTTTAATTGCACTCAAGTTCGAGTTAGAACTTATCTCACCACTCAGAGATCACCAAGCACAACAAGCAGATCATATCACACAAAACAAGTATACAAACAATCAAATATAGAATTATATACACATAAAAAAGTAGGTTAAACCCATTGAGGACTACTCCCTGTCGCAACCTGAAAAATACAGTGCGCGAAAAAACAACCGGCGAAAGAAAATGACAGAAGAGTCGCCACCGTGCGTTATTCATCCCAAAGGAGGGAAAGGAAACGCTCGAAGTAAACCTGAAAAAGGAAAGGACAAGACGGGGTCTCGCAACCAAATCTTGGGTTCGGGAGTCGGTTATGCGAAGGGAAGGTATTAGCACCCCTACGCATCTGTAGTACTCTACGGGATCCACTTTTGTAGTTCTTGTCTAAAGGGTGTGAGTTTGTCTTGTGCTGTTTACCAAAAAAAAGGGTTAAATGAAAATGACTCGCGCGGATGTCGCATCCACTGCATACGTATCTCATATGAATATGAGAATCAGAGTCTTCGTAGCTTGGCTGACCTATGGGTTGGGGGGATGTGTGCTCGCTAAGACATCGTGTCTTATGCCTACGTATCTCATCTGGCCTGAGAATCAGAGCAAGACGTAGTTCGGCTAACTACAGGGTTATGGATTGGGTTTTGGACGAACGACGTCACTACGCAATCTACCGGATGCTCGACCTTTGGAGACTTACTCGCCTGTAGTAGAAGGAGTTAACGTGTTACTTTGGGTTTTAGGGTTTGGGATGCTCAAGGGCATAAAGGCAGTCCTTGACGAAGGAACCGCGCTACCTGTGGGGATACGAACACATACAAAACAAACATGTATAAAGTAAACATGCCAACAAGGGGCTAAGAAGTAACTAAACAAAAGAAAACAAATGCCTCCTATCGAGGTCTTCCAGCTAAGAAAGTGATAAAATGCGGAAAAAGAGGTAAAAGTACCACACGGATAAAGATCCGAAGTAACAACAATTAAAGGAGTAAGAAACCCAGGGATCTCCCAAGCTAATGCCATCAAAGAAAGGTGAGTCAGTACAGGTAATCAGAATGAACCTCCAGGGGGTATCCCACAAATAAAGTGGGAAAACCACGCAAACCATCTCTGCAAGAGTCTGTGAGCCCTCACAAAAACTCAACAAAAGGGTTAGTGAAACACGATAATCATTTTTTTCATGGATAACAGTATGGTTTCAGAAACCTCAAACCCTGCGGCATACATTTCAGAAATCATGTGATTAAACATTCAAGGCATAGGTTTCACCCATTCATGCATAATTAAACCCGTGGGTAAAAACATAATGAAATTCATCCATCATACCTCATACATTCAGATGATCCAAATTAAGAGCATAAAATCATGGGAATGAGGCAAACCTGATGGGAGAGACCGGTTGAAATCAAATGGCACGGCTGGGTTTGCAAGGCAATGTTAGGGTTTGCGTGAGATGAAAGTGTGTGAGTCAGATTGAATTTTTCAGAGCTGCCTGGGGGTTGCTCTGAGTTCTCTGTCAGGTTCCTCTCTAGGTTTTGTCCAGGGTTTTGTTTCAAGGAAACCTCAGAGTATTTTGCTTCTCTTCCTTTTTCTCAAATGAAGCCTTGGTATTTATAGACTGAATTTCATGGTTTTGTGGGCTCAAATGAGAGAGACCCAAGTCCAAAAAAATTTCTGTTATATTTTATTTTATTTAATTAATTTTTTTTTTTCGTTTTTTTTTATTTTATTTTTTTTTAAATAAAGTTTCTTGGATCTAATTCTGATTGACATGATGAAATGCAATATGAAATGCTAAATGAATGCATGAATGAGGAGGGCAAATTTTGGGGTGTTACAGCTGCCCCTATTCAATCATCAGCTAACCCGAGTAGGATGAAAGCATACAACTTATCAGACAAACGGGGTGAGCTGTTATTGAATACCAAAGACAGACCGAAAATTTGCGCTCCGAGAACACCACAAAAACACGGAAATACACCGCGCTGTTTATTTTTCTTCCGATCCTCTGGCTGGATCTGAATCAATCTTCTGGCTTAATCTGGAGTTTCGATCCTCTGGCTGAACCTATACCCAAGTTAGTCCTCTGGTTGGATATTAATTTTGATCCTCAGGCTGGATACGATTTTTATCTTCTGGTTAGATCTTCTTCGATCTTCTGGCTAGATCTTCTTCGTTTCGATTCTCTGGCTGAATCTATTTCCTTTGATTCTCTGGCTGAATCTACTTCGATCTTCTGGCTAAATCTGAATTGTTTCGATTCTCTGGATGAATCTATTTCCGGTCTTCGGGCTAGACCTGACTTCGATCTTCTGGCTAGATCTTCTTCGATCTTCTGGCTAGATCTCCTTTGTTTCGATTCTCTGGCTGAATCTATTTTCTTTGATTCTCTGGCTGAATCTACTTCGATCTTCTGGCTAGATCTGAATTGTTTCGATTCTCTGGCTGAATCTATTTCCGGTCTTCGGGCTAGACCTGACTTCGATCTTCTGGCTAGATCTGGATTGTTTTGATGATAAATTCCCATCATTAGGATCCCGCATCTGAGGCATGCGCTGGTTGACCCTCTTTTGACATCTACACCCAACCTCTATATTAGATATGCAGCTTCGAGAATATTCCACTTTTAGGCTTCGTACATATTCTTCGGGCTAGAACATGTTGTAACGACTCCTCAATTAGACTTGGGCTTGCTGGGGAAATAAAGCTTGTAGGCGACTTCACTGGGGAATCTTCAAATTGAGCCTTAGGCTGGCTTACTGGAACACGATTCTCAGGCTGAATCTTCGAAATGACCCTCAGGCTGGATCACTGGAACATAATTCTCAGGCTGAATCTTCGAAATGACCCTCAGGCTGGTTCACTGGAACACGATTCTCAGGCTGAATCTTCAAAACGACCCTCAGGCTGGATCACTCACGCTTGATCCTCTGGCTGGATCTCATGACCTTGGTTGTAAAGTAATTCTTCAGTCTGCTTGGAAGAACCTGTTTATCAGCTTATGTGTATGCTTGATATGATATGCATGCAAATGCAAATGTTATGCATGGAGTAAAAAGAAATCTGCTTGGGGAATCAAACTCCGGTAGGGAACAGATCGCTATATCAATCCTTGAATGCTCTGTGGGGAATGATCCGTCTGCCGGGACCAATGAGCCACCAAAAATAAATTGGCTGCTTGAAAAGTTGACCTTGTGGGGAAGTATCAACTATGGAAACTTTGTTCGGCGAGGCTCTGTGAGTAGAGTCTGCGGCGAAAACACTTCCTGGGGAAATGTCGTAGGAAACGACCTTTGCTGGGGATATGAACTTGCTAATCTCCCTCAAGCTGGGGATTAACAAATCTGTTAAAAATAATCTGCTGGGGAATGAGATGAACACTGGGAACACCACCCTCTCATCTGTTGGTTATGCAACCACTCCGTTGTTGCTAGGAAGATACAGTCTGACACTGTCAACTCTGCTGGGGATATATAGTCTGGATACTGTCAACTCTGCTGGGGAACATCCTCTGATGAGGAGAGACTTTGTCAACCGCTTGGGGATGAGGATTCATGACTTGGCATCCGATTCCTGTGACCTGCAACCAAAAATACACGTATGCCTCGGGGGAATTACGCGGTTTGAATTCATCGTCCGGGATTAAGCACATTCAAAGCAATTTTAAATGTTTTCCTGTGCAAATCAACTGCAAAAGCCACCATTATGTTCATATGCAATATGTTTTATCAAAAATTCGGACATTTTTGCAAACAAATTGATAAATGAAAAATAAAGAGGCTCTTTAACTGAATTATTCGACTCTTACTGGGGAGAAAATTTGTGCCAGGAATAGGCGAGGGTATCAGGAAGCTGATCCCTGAAAAGAGGTGATCGCTATAAAAAGAGAACTATCCTAATGGCAATGGGGATACGGGGTCCCACCGAGTTTCGACTCTGCTATGGCTCGTATGTCCTCAAGACGCTCTGCTCATCTTGCTTTCTGAAGTGGATGATTAGTCGATCTTTAACCTTCGAAGATTGCCGGATTGAATGTAACGGTGATATAACACTGATGAACTCAGATCACAGTCATTCGCTTATTCCCTAACTTTTGCCTGGATCGCCCCCTTTTCGGGTTTTCAATCCATCGGGATACCCATTTTTGCCTGAGCTGCCCTTTTGGGTTTTCGACTCACCGGGTGTACTCTTTTTTTATATCCCTAATTTTTGCCCGAACCTCTTTATTCTCTTTTTTTTTTGTCGGGATGCCCTTTTTTTGCCTGGACTATTCTTTTTATCGTCCAGCGGGTCTATTTT
Source organism: Lathyrus oleraceus (assembly GCF_024323335.1). Lineage (NCBI taxonomy): Eukaryota > Viridiplantae > Streptophyta > Magnoliopsida > Fabales > Fabaceae > Lathyrus > Lathyrus oleraceus. The sequence goes on from NC_066579.1 coordinate 220,157,154, forward strand.
ATGCGAAGTATTTTTTTTTTAACTGCGTCTGAGTTAATAGGGGACGGGAATCCTTCGCCATCCATGGTTGTTAGCATCAAAGCTCCGCCATAGAAAATCCTTTTAACCACGTACGGACCCTCATAGTTCGGTGTCCATTTGCCCCTGTGATCTGTGTTGGGAGGAAGAAATCTTTTGAGTACCAATTCACCGACTTGATACCCCCGAGGGCGCACTTTCTGACCAAATGCTTTCTTCATTCGTCTCTGACCGAGATACGTCAATTATGGGTACGTAGTTCCAGCATAGCACCTTAATCATCGAAGACAAGGTAAACAAAGCATCAGCAAATTGGTTTTCTTCAAAAGAAAGTCAACAATCTTATCGTGTAGTCTCTGTAAGGAGCCAGATAAGGCTGAGGTGTATACCATTTCCCGTTGGTTTGATTGATGACCAAAGCTGAATCCCCGTATACATCCAGGGTTTTAATCTGTATATTGACGGCTTCCTCAAGTCTTAGGATACAAGCTTCGTATTCGGCTTCATTGTTGGTGCAGGGAAAAGTTATTCTGGCACCAAATGGCATATGAACCCCATTCCGGTGTGATCAACACTACACCAACTCCGCGACCATTGACGTGGACCGCCCCATCAAACATCATAACCCATTTGGATTCAGGATCAGGCCCCTCCTCCGGGAGTGGTTCCTCTCAATCTTTCGATTTGAGAAACATGATGTCCTCATCAGGAAAGTCAAACCTCATAGGTTGGTAATCATCAATCGGTTGCTCTGCAAGATAGTCTGACAGGACACTTCCCTTGATGGCTTTTTGTGAAGTGTATTGGATGTCATACTCTGTCAGTATCATTTGTCACCTAGTAACCTTTCCGGTAAGTGCTGGCTTTTCAAAAATATACTTGACTGGATCCATTTTTGATATCAATAGAGTCATGTGAGTCAACATATACTATCTTAGTCGGCGAGCAGCCCATACCAATGTGCAGCAAGTTTTCTCGAGCAGTGAGTATCTTTGTTCACAGTCGGTAAAATTTTGCTAAGGTAGTATATTGCATGCTCTTTTCGACCTGACTCGTCATGCCGACCGAGCACACAACCCATTGACCTTTCTAACACAGTCAAGTACATGATCAACGGTCTTTCCTCTCGGCCTGTAGACTTGCCCCGATCTTGATCTCTTTCTTGTCGTCTGCGGTACCGATGTTGACGGTCTCAATCACCTCTTGATAAGGTGTAATAGCTCGGTCCTCCTGTTTCAACAATCTGGCTAACCCTTCAGGCAATTCACAATCTTCCTCAACCCCTTCTTCGGCTTAATAAATAGGATTGTCGAAGTCATACTTGGCCATAGCAGTGTCGTTAGTAGTGAGATCCGAGTGGTCCGCTCTGCATGATGGAGGATCATGCTTTACCTTAGAATGAGAGATTTTTTTTTGGAAAGAAAGAAAAAACGAAAAAAGAAACATTGCCATTTTTTTGTAAAAGTAGAAAAAAAACTGAAAGAAAGAGAACACAAAATTGTTTGCAAAAGCCGTCCTTTATTGATGATAAAAATAATTGCGAAATGTAACTAAATGGATGGCCCTACAAATGAGCCGTTACACCTTGGGCAAAGTGTAAGACTTTATTATGCATGTAATAAAGGAAAACAATAAAAATCACTCTTTCAGTAGAGTAACCCGAATGACTTTTTCGGACGACCAATTGTCGAGCTTTTCTCCTGGGACACACGGGCGAATCCAGCTATCTAAGTCACAGTCGCTGTCAACCTTGTCTTCATCTGCAGCATTGATGATGTGGGGAGAAACCAAACCCCCGCTGGAGAGAGTACCGGTTTCATTCTTCTGAGATCCCGGAGCATACCCCAATCCAAACTTGTCTTCTTTGATGACTGGCTCCACAAATTTGCCCCAGCCTTGGGCATTACCAGCTTTAACCACTTCGACAGCTTGCTTGTATGAAGAGATAGAAGTCCCGACCTTCTCAAACTCAGGTGAAAATACAGCTTCGGGCGTGACCTCATTGATGTTTATGGCTTTGAAGCCCTGACACAGCATCTCGTGCATCTCGCCGTCCATCTCTACATACTTAAATGTAGACAGGTGGCTAACAAAAATATCCTCTTCACCACAGACAGTGACGACCTGACCTTCTAGTTCATATTTGAGCTTCTGGTGGAGGGTAGAAGTAACAGCACCGGTAACATGAATCCAAGGCCGACCTAGCAGACAGCTGTAGGCAGGCTGGATATCCATCACATAAAAGGTGCTCTTGAACACCTGCGGTCCAATCTTAACTGGCAACTCAACTTCGCCAAAGACTGCTCTCTTAGAGCCATAAAAATCCCTCACAACTAAGTTACTTGGCCTCAGGATGGTGTCATCGCAATCCAACTTCATTAAGGCTTTCTTTGGAAGAACATTCAGAGAAGAGCCTGTATCAACCAAAACATGGGAAAGCATCACCCCTTTGCACTCCATTGTGATATGCAAGGCTTTGTTGTGATTCTTGCCCTCAGATGTCAGGTCATTATCGGTGAAACCTAGCCCCCGGCTAGCGTTTACATTGGAAACTACCGACTCCAGCTGGTTAACAGTTATCTCCGGTGGAACATAGGCCATATTCAGTACTTTCAACAAGGCTGCTCTGTGCGCCTCAGAGCACAGCAATAGTGAGAGAATGGAGATCTTTGAGGGTGTCTGATTTAGCTGGTCGACTACCTTGTAGTCACTTTTCTTGATAATCCTCATAAACTCATCCACTTCCTTCTCGAATGCGGTCTTAGGAGGATCTTCCTCAGTAGTAACCTCTTCGACGGCCATCTGTTTCCCTTTAGCCTTGGCAGCTGCCTCGGCTTTAGTATTCGCGCGTAATGTTGATGGTGCAAATAGGCGTCCACTGCGAGTGAAGCCACCAACCCCTTCAACATTGTCTACAGCAGAGCTACCAATGTCAATGTCTTCTTCGTTAACTTTCTGCCCCTGGCAGTAGATATCAGCCCCATAGTGCCACGGGATAGCACTGTCTTTCTCATACGGAACGGGTCCTGGTATTGTGATGGTGATCGGACCAACCAAAGTCGGTTGAGGGATGTTAGAGTAAATTGCAACTGGTGCTGAACTTTCGATGTTCACCGCTGCTGGTTCTGTACTTTCTGGGAAAAATATTGTTGTCGGAGCGAGTCTCTCGGGAACATATATTTCTTCAGGAGTGAAATAAAACGTCACCGTCGATACATCATTCTTCATTGGACGGGCCTGATCGAACTGAAGACAACCTTCATCTATCAGTTGCTGAATACCCCTTCTCAAACTGTCACATCCGTTTTCGGTAGCTTGACAATTTCTGCATTCTTCCCCACAGCCCGGGAAAATCTGTCCTTTCAGAAGTCGGTCTTTAACCACCGATAGCGAAGTCTTCACCTTAGTCACATCAGAAACCAAATTCAAAGTTTCCCCACTATCAACAGCATTAATCCTCTGCCCGCCGTGAGCCGACATCGGGTTCTGGATAACATTAGGCACCGGAGCAAAATTGATAGCCTGGGCATCTCTCAAATCTTGTACCTTTAATTGGAGAGCCTTGCAATTATATGTAGTATGGCCAGGTGCGTTGGAGTGAAAAGCACATCTGGCGTTGACATCATAACCTCTAGGAAAATTATTGGGATCGATTGGTGGGGCCAGAGTTCTCAACATAACCAGATTCATGTCAATCAGCTTGGGAAGTAATGCTGAATAAGGCATTGGGATTGGCTCGATGACCCGGTCCGTCTGCCTTGGACGTTGTTGATAGTGTCTCTGCTGACCCGGATTACCTCCTTGTTGTTGATTGTTGTACCTGGGTTGTTGTTGCGGATGATATTGCGGTTGAGGAACAGGTGTTGGAATAGTGACTGCGGCCACTTGACCTTGATAATAATTAGGGCGTCCTCTACCCCTGCCTCTGCCGGCATACACAACGCTTGCCTCGCCTTCTTTTCTTCGCTGACCGTTACCAGCAAACGGTCTCTTGGGACCTAATGAGTTGGAAGCACTATTGTCTTGAATTCGGCCCATCTTCAACAGACTCTCGATTCTTTCTCCAGCAATTACTATCTCTGCAAAGCTGATTAACGGGCAAGCAGCCAATCTCTCAATATAATTGCCTTGAAGAGTGTTCATGAACATGTCCGCCATCTCCCTTTCAGACATAGGGGGTTGGACGGACGCAACAATCTGTCTCCAACGCTGAGCATACTCTCTAAAGGTTTCCTTGGCAGTCTGAGACATACCTTGCAACAAGGTCCGATTTGGAGCCATGTCCAAGTTGTATTGATATTGCTTGACAAAAGCCTCTACCAAGTCTTTCCAGCTCTTGATGGTAGTACGAGACAAATGAGAATACCATTCACGAGAAGCTCCAGTTAGACTGTCTTCAAAATAGTACATCCACAGCTTTTCATCTTCCGTGTGAGCTCCCAACCTTCCCAGATAAGATTGGAGATGAGTGTGTGGGCAAGAAGCCCCGTTGTACTTCTCAAAAGTAGGGGGTTTGAACTTGTGAGGAATCCTTACTCCCTGAACCAGACCAAGATTTGTGACATCAAAGCCTAAGGAATTTTGAGACTCCAAAGATTTGAGCTTCTCAGCAAGCTCATCCATACGACGAGTGGTCTCGAGGGCCTCGTCGTGCAAAGAAAATTGATCATACTGATAATCTTCAGTAACGGGGCGCCCGTTAATCCGAATTCCTTGATTCACATTGTACCTTCCGCCAATACCATTTCCAACATTCCCTGTGTTGCCAACATTACCCGGGCTTCCATCAGCATTTGCGTTACCCGCGTTACCAGTGTTCACAGGGTTATCAGCGTTCCCAGGGTTACCAGGGTTTCCCTCAGCATTTGGTATCTCCACCTCCGGATCGGGTCTCGGTTGCTCAACCAATGCCCTCACCTTTTCCTGGCCTTCTGCCATACCAGTCATCAATGTCATGAACTGATCCATCCTTTCACGCATATCAGCCAGCTCTTTCTGTACTTGGTCCATTGCTAGCTGTGGACGATTTTCCTTTGTCGGGTACCTGTGGACTCGCTTGGGACCAATAACTGCCTGATTCAGGGAACAAACATTAGACACTATGGTGACACCTGCAAAACAGACAAGGGTTAATATGCATGGTATGTGACGCACTGCTTGTTCAGTTTTAAGGCACCCCCGTTTTGAAAGGGAATACCCTGCAAATGAATAAGCATGAGATGTTGGATGCAAATATGCAGATGATGTTATGCAATGCAAAGGCATGTCAATCAGAATTGATGGATCCGCTTGAACATCTGTCAGGTTGCACTGCCTGGAGAGAAATTCACTGAGGAATATAATACAAGACCAAAACGTTGCTCCAGAAAACCGGGTTGGTTGGAGGTTAAGGTTTCCTGAATTTAGCCCGCCCCTCACTAGTAGGTTCTAAGAACAGAAGTTCGTCAGCTTCAGCCCTTCAGTCGCGAATAATACGTTTACCACTGAAGGTTTGGTATTATTACGGGACAAAAGACCTCCATTGACTCCCCTCAACAGGACATCTTAATAGCAAGTTCCCAGTCTCGGGATCCTCGGATTGAGCAGCGAGAATGCGCCCACCAGAGCTAACATAATCACGTCTCGGGGGAGAGGCCTCGACTGAGTTCTCGGGAAATGGTCACCAGAGTCGACAATTTCTAGAGGAACATCCTGCCGTTACGGAACACCCGTAAGACATAATATATCCAAAAGAAACCTCGTCTGGGTGTGGTTCTTCACGAACGACTTAACGTAGCAACACGCCACGCAAGCCTCATGATTATCCACTCTAAAACCTGTGTGTACACTCAAGCCAGGGTAATGGGCTTATCTCTCATAGAACACCCCATCCCAACAAACAAACAAACAGATCCAACAGATACAACAGATGCATGCAAGCAGGTAAGCAAATAAAGGTACAAAAGCATGAACACCCGATAAACAAGAAATCACACAAGCTAGGAGGGACTCGCTTAGGGAAGATGGACCAGCAAGAGGTCAACTTCTTTCATTCCCCAGCAGAGTCGCCAGCTGTCGCAACCTGAAAAATACAGTGCGCGAAAAAACAACCGGCGAAAGAAAATGACAGAAGAGTCGCCACCGTGCATTATCCATCCCAAAGGAGGGAAAGGAAACACTCGAAGTAAACCTGAAAAAGGAAAGGACAAGACGGGGTCTCGCAACCAAATCTTGGGTTCGGGATTCGGTTATGCGAAGGGAAGGTATTAGCACCCCTACGCATCCGTAGTACTCTACGGGATCCACTTTTGTAGTTCTTGTCTAAAGGGTGTGAGTTTGTCTTGTGTTGTTTACCAAAAAAAAGGGTTAAATGAAAATGACTCGCGCGGATGTCGCATCCACTGCATACGTATCTCATCTGAATATGAGAATCAGAGTCTTCGTAGCTCCGTTGACCTATGGGTTGGGGGGATGTGTGCTCGCTAAGACATCGCGTCTTATGCCTACGTATCTCATCTGGCCTGAGAATCAGAGCAAAACGTAGTTCGGCTAACTACGGGGTTATGGATTGGGTTTTGGACGAACGACGTCACTACGCAATCTACCGGATGCTCGACCTTTGGAGACTTACTCGCCTGTAGTAGAAGGAGTTAACGTGTTGCTTTAGGTTTTAGGGTTTGGGATGCTCAAGGGCAAAAACGAAGTCCTTGACGAAGGAACCGCGCTACCTGTGGGGATACGAACACATACAAAACAAACATGTATAAAGTAAACATGCCAACAAGGGGCTAAGAAGTAAATAAACAAAAGAAAACAAATGCCTCCTATCGAGGTCTTCCAGCTAAGAAAGCGATAAAATGCGGAAAAAGAGGTAAAAGTACCACACGGATAAAGATCCGAAGTAACAGCAATTAAAGGAGTAAGAAACCCAGGGATCTCCCAAGCTAATGCCATCAAAGAAAGGTGAGTCAGTACAGGTAATCAGAATGAACCTCCAGGGGGTTTCCCACAAATAAAGTGGGAAAACCACGCAAACCATCTCTGCAAGAGTCTGTGAGCCCTCACAAAAACTCAACAAAAGGGTTAGTGAAACACGATAAGCATTTTTTTCATGGATAGCAGTAGGGTTTCAGAAACCTCAAACCCTGTGGCATACATTTCAGAAATCATGTGATTAAACATTCAAGGCATAGGTTTCACCCATTCATGCATAATTAAACCCGTGGGCAAAAACATAATGAAATTCATCCATCATACCTCATACATTCAGATGATCCAAATTAAGAGCATAAAATCATGGGAATGAGGCAAACCTGATGGGAGAGACCGGTTGAAATCAAATGGCACGGCTGGGTTTGCAAGGCAATGTTAGGGTTTGCGTGAGATGAAAGTGTGTGAGTCAGATTGAATTTTTCAGAGCTGCCTGGGGGTTGCTTTGAGTTCTCTGTCAGGTTCCTCTCCAGGTTTTGTCTAGGGTTTTGTTTCAAGAAAACCTCAGAGTATTTTGCTTCTCTTCCTTTTTCTCAAATGAAGCCTTGGTATTTATAGACTGAATTTCATGGTTTTGTGGGCTCAAATGAGAGAGACCCAAGTCCAAAAAAAATTCTGTTATATTTTATTTTTTTTATTTATTTATTTAATTAATTTTTTTTTTTGTAAAAAATTATTTATTTATTTTTTGTTTTTTTTTTGTTTTATTGTTTTTTGGTTTTTTTTTTAAATAGAGTTTCTCGGATCTAATTCTGATTGACATGATGAAATGCAATATGAAATGTTAAATGAAAGCATGAATGAGGAGGGCAAATTTTGGGGTGTTACACTCCCCAACAGAGTCGCCACTTAATTTCTATAGCGGTAAATTCATGACCATCAATCTAAGGATAAGCTTAATGTCAATAAAACTAGAGTCGCCACCATGCTTTTATTATTTTCAAAGGAAAAGGGAAAAGTACGAAAAAACCCAAAGATAAGAAGTTTTCAAATCAAAACTAATAAAATGCCAGAGATTACAGGTAAGGGGGTTGGTTACACAGAGGGAAGGTGTTAGCACCCAAAGTGTTCTAGGTACTGCTAGGGAGCCCTTTTTTATATGCTTATGTGTTTTTGGTATAAAAGATGTTAGAAACAAATAGAGTGTGGGGATGAGAAAAAGAACTCATTAATTATATTCTTGTGTTTGACCAGACCTTCGGGCTTCTACCTACGTACCAACATAAAAATGAGGGATCAAAACCTCGTAGTTCGCTGTATCAATTTCAAAATGATTGGGTCTCTTTTAATCAAAATTGTAATTTAAAAGAGGCACAAAGGGCCCAAAAGTTTGCATGAGTGTTAGTTCTTTTTGTCTCTTGAAATTTTAAGTCAATATGGTTAAGTTCATTTACAAGTTTGATTAAGAAAAGAGTTTCAAAATGCAATGGCATAAGGCAAAAGTTTCTAATTTTGCAATAAAGTCTAAGTTTTGAAAGCACGAGCAAAGAAAGTTTTTGAAAAGGGGGGGAGATTTTGAAATTTAAGAAATAGGAGAAAATGAAGAGGCTATCCTAAGCATAAAAATAAAAGTTAAGAGTTGAAAAGATCTGACCAATGGGATGTAATCCAACAAACAAGAATGTCATATAGAAAATCCACTTTCTCTTTGGACTTTAAATTAAGCAATAATCAGCAAGCAATTAGCAATATGAAGAGGAAGGCATCAAATAAATATGGCCACATCCATGCAAGCAAGTCCATAACTAACAGTCTTCTTTGTCTTCTCATGTATCAAATGAAATACTCCTTGATTTTTGCTCAGAATAAGGTATTAGGCATGAGATCAAAATAACAGTTGCATCAAGAGCATGGATCCAAATCACAATAACTTGGTTTCAGAAATGTTGGCATTGGCCAAATCCTTTTGCATATGGAATGTTGCCTAATTCTAAGTCCAAAAGTTCAGATCAAACCCAACAGTCCACAAAACATTTTTTAGGGATGTTGTTATTTATTAAGTATTTTAAGGTCCTAAGACCACAAACACAAACAAAATACACAAACAAATATATACAATCACAATATATGGCTCAAATGAGTAAAGTGAAAATGACATAACCATAAACAAGTTAAATGATATGAAAATGACAATGAATGGTAGATGACTTGTAATTAAATTGCATAAAGATAAATGACTTGAAAGTAAAGAAATATTAATAATAGTTAGTGTTAGTCAAGCTTAATTAGATATTTGTGGAGTTTTGCTTTTCAAGTGATTAAGTCATTCCTTGGAGAACACTCAACCATCTTTTCACAAGCATAAAACCTTGAACCAAGAAATCTTTCAAAGGAAGGAAAAAAGGCCAAGTTTCCACACAATACTATGAAAGATGGGAGACTTAAAATCTCACTTACTAGAATGCTATGCCTTTAGGGTCAAATTTAGCTCTATGTTAAGCAATCGTAATTGGACTTATGTAGAAGTCACAACTATATGAGGTCGGGAAATAAAAATTTAGGTACTAATGCATGTTAGATATTTGGTATAATGAACCAAACTCCTAAAACATACCACACACTAAAAGAAAAGACCAAAAGGGATAGACCTATCTCATCCATACTTATATTGGTTCATCTAATACAAGGTTATTGATGAACCAATTAGCTTTAGGATTTGGATATTTCATTGGTCAATGAAAAGGATAGGAAAGAATAGGGATGAAAATGAAGAAGGAGGGGAGTGAGAGAAACACAACTTGGTCATGGGAGGAATTTTATCAAATTAAAATCATTCATTCATTTTGGGAGATGAAATGTACATTTCATTAATCCCCTAAATCCAATGATTTTAATCGAACAAAAGTTAAATCATCCTTGACCAAATCCCAAACAAATAGTCAAACATCACATGCCCATAAAAAAGGCTCAACATAATTTTTTTCACATTTAATCAATTAAAAATCAATAAAAAAATGCATTAAAATATAATTTAATTTGGTCAAAACCCAAAATCTCATCAAAACACCAAATAAATGGCCAAGAAATTTATCTTAGGTCAAACAAGGTCAAACAAGGTCAAACAAGGTCAAAGGACCTTAGACAAAAAAATTCATGATTTTTAAAAAGTCAGAAGTATTTTTAAATGATTAAAATATGCACAAAAACATTTAATTCATGAAGTATATCAAAATCAATCCAAAAAATAATTTTAATTCAGAAAATGAAAGAGAAAAATATTTATAGATTTTTTGTGAAAGTCCCATAATTTTTTGGATTAAAAATGAAATTAATATGAATTAAAATAAATAAATGGATTAAACATAAAATCAGAAATTAAAATAAAAATAGAAAAAACACGAGTTATCAGATCTCCCTCATTAATTAAGATGGCAGTTCTGATGGTTGCGCGTGTGTCATCCATGGTACACCCTAGTCAACACGCTGAAACAATGGTATTTGAAACCAAAGGCTAAGATTAAAGCAATTTGAATAGATCTGATGGTTGAGAGACGTGACAACACACCACCGGAGCTAGGGCTCCGATCTTCTTCTCCGATGGACCTCACCGGACTGGTCCACCATCAACCATCACCAAAATGAAAAACAAAGACATGGGCTTAAAGAAAAAATGCTCAGGAGCTCGAATCTGACCTCAATTTTTTCCAACTCCAAGTATATAAAAAGATACAGGGATTTGAATTTTGAGGATCATGAACCGAGTTGCTTTGATTTGACCTCAAAGCAACTCAATCTTCTTGCCTACATGGGCAGGACTTCAGGCAACCAAAAATTACAAAGAATAGTGAAGAATTGGGGGAGAATCGAAGAGATGAAAATTCTGGAAAATTACCTTCGAGGGAGCTTCAACCTTTCTTGATCTTGATTCCAATTGTTCTTGACTTTGTTTCAGAAGCTTGTAGGAAGTGATTGAGATCAGAAAATAGCCTGGAATCTTGGAGTTTCAATCTCAAAATAGAATGACATTTGAAGCTCGATTTTCAAATGAAAACCTTCAAGATTATCCTTTAATAGTGAGGGTTGGGATTGCAGGTTCAAAGCTTGGCCATGAGATTCATTTCCACACACTTCCAAAAATTGCCAATTTTAGAAATTCACCTTGCATGCTTGCATGGGAGTGTGATATGCCCATCAAGTTATATATTCAGGTCCAAAAATGAGTGAGAATCATGCTAAAATCATGTAATGTGACCATGCACTTATGTTTGAAATGTGGAAGTGAAAATTATCCAAATGGTACCTCAAATTGCACCCATGCGCAAGTCCTTCATTCTTTGGCCAAATGAGATGATCCTGGACTTTTTAGAAAGGTGAGATCAAGGGGAACAACTTTACTGTTGAACACTTTTTCATTTTAAGCTTGGATCATGATGAATTTTGAGGTGGAAGTTTCAGAAATCAAACATGTTTGAAAATTTTCTAAGTACCAAGTCAAATGTTCACTTCTTCAACCTTGAATAACCTTTCCTATGGACTTAAAATGGAAAAAGATCCTTCATAAAAGTTGTATCTATTTCAAACCTGTTCAAGTTGGTCACAAATTTGACCTCAATTGGATTTGGCATGAAGGAGTTATGCATTTTAGAAGTTGACGAAAATCACTTGTTCAATGGTATTGGCCCAAAATGACCTATAATATTTCCTCTTGGAAAATGCATTTTCAAGTTGAATTTGACCTTACTCAAAACATAAAAGTTGAAGTATGCATCTTTAATTTGATCATGGAATTTTAAATGGCCTTCATCTCATAAAAATTGAGCAAGTTATGGTCTTGGGAAGTTGATCTACAAACTAGGGTTCAGACAAAATGACCTATAATCTTTCACCATAAAAAATGACTTTCAAAGCAAAATTAGCTCTTGACTTCAACATTAAAAATGTTTTTAATGTCATTTTGGGTAACTTTGCTATTGTAATCATTTTCATATGACCAATATTGTAGGAGACAGGGTCTAGGGAACCCCAATTTTGACCAGTTGACTTTCTCTAGACAACCACCATGAACCATCTTGCTAGCTTGATATTATCTTGAATTTTGGGACTCATGGAGGATAATATATTCATAATATGATGTGATATGAAGTATACCTTGAAATATTTGATCAAATGTTGATGAAACTTATTGAACAAGTCACACAAGACACCTAGATGAATTAGGGTTTCCAAGGTTAACAAACTTCAAACTCTTGATGAATTCTTGATCAAAATGACATGTGAAGATCATGGGGATCCACATACGATGTCTAGAGTAAATGTGAACTATTTCTTGATTGAACTCCTTGCATTGAGGGTCTTATACTCTAGATACGAGCTTGATATAGCATGGGTGAACACACATACTATCTACAAAAGTATCAAACTATACATTGGCATATTTTTGGGATTTGGGTTAGTAAATAATGAAAAAAAGTATGATACAATCAAAAGTATGATTGGTGATCTCTCCTAACGTAAACGCAATGAATGAGGGGTAAAGAGGACGCCAAGGTGTGATCCCAATGCCAATGCATATGATAGCATGACTCACCGCTATAATACTCGCGTTAATCAACCGAAGATAATGGAGCATCTAAAGCAAGAGAACCGAGAGCTGAAGGACGAGATCGCCAAACTTGTGGCACTAATGGAGTATGTTATTGCTGCCCAAAATCAGTCATCACAGACTCCTGCAACTCCTCCTCCTCAGAGGACTGTCATCACAAACTCCTAATCCAAATGCCGCTACCAGTTAATCCATTCATTCTATACCTATTGGACTCCCTTTGGGAATGCCTTCAAGTTTTATGCCAGAAGGGTATGCACCGACATTTATTTCTCTGTCGATATCTAGCCCGGTCATGTCAGTGCCACCTCCGGTTGTTCACACTCTTCCTCGTGTTGAGGACACTATCTACCATTATGAACCATTTGAAGGTCTAGATGTATATGAGAAGATGGATGAAATGAAAGAACAATTCCTCGAGTTGCGTAAAGAGTTGAAGATTCTGATAGGGAAAATTTTGTTTGGAAAGAGTGTTGTTGAACTCTGCTTAGTCCCCAATGTTAAGATCCCGGTGAAATTCAAGGTCTTAGACTTTGAAAAGTACAAAGTCCGTTGAGCCATCTTGTTATGTATGCCAGAAAAATGTCTACTCAAACTGATAATGATCAACTGTTAATTCACTATTTCCAAGACAGTTTAACTGGAGCTGCCTTAAGGTGGTACATAGGTTTGGAGAGTGCAAGTATCCGTACTTTCAATGATTTAGGCGAGGCCTTTGTCAAGAAATATAAGTACAATATGGATATGGCACCTGATAGAGACCAGTTGAGGTTTATGTCTTAGAAGGATAATGAGATATTCTAAGAATATGCCCAGAGATGGAGAGAATTGGCTGCTCATATAAGTCCACCTCTTGAAGAGAAAGAAATGACGAAGATCTTCTTGAAGATGATGAGTTTGTTTAATTACGCACATATGATTGTGAGTGCCCCAATGATTTTACCGAAATGGTAAACATGGGGATGAGGCTAGAAGAAGGAGTCCGTGAAGGACGTTTGTCTAAAAAAGAGGCATTAGCCAGCAATAAGTACGGTGGTAGTTTCTCCAAGAGGAAGGAGAGAGAAACTAATTCAGTGTCAGTAGGGAGGCAGAGGAGGCCTCGTGTAAGAAAGAGTTCTTAACCTCGTCAACATCAACATCAAGTTTCCTCAGTAATTCCAGTTTTTTCCAACAATTCTAATCAATCAGTTCTAATTCAGCAACAATAACATCAACAACAACTGCAACAAATAACCAACTACAACAACAATAATAATCAGCAACAAAACTTTGAGAGGAAGAAGGTCTCCTTTGACCCTATTCCTATGACTTATGCAGAGTTATACTCGTCATTGGTCCTCAAGAGTCTCATTCCGCCAAGAAATCCTCCGCAAATTCTTGAGCCACTACCATGGTGGTTCAAGCGGGATCTTCATTGTGCTTTTCACTAGGGAGCCTCTGGTCATGATATAGAGAATTTCTATCCACTAAAATATGAAGTTAAAAAGCTTATGAAGAGTGGTATGGTGTCCTTTGAGGACAAAGCACCAAATGTGAATGCCAATTCGTTGCCTGCTCATGGTAACGCTTTTGTCAACATGGTGGACGACTGCCCAGGGAATTTCTGAGTTTTTGATGTCATACGTATTCGAAGATCTCTTATGGATATGCATAAGACTGTGTTTAATCAATGACTGTGTAGCGTGAATCCCCGTGGGTGTATGATTGTCAAGAGCGATATCCAGAAGTTGATGGATGAGAATGCAAACCAGATTCAACAATTGAGGGATATTGGAGATGATATGAATGTGATTGTACCAGTGTTTAAGACCCCTAAGTGGGTAGTTATTCTGTTTGATAGTAGAAGCAACAATAATGTCAATAGATTGGTATCGTCGTTGGTTATACGGTTGGTGGGCCCTTACCCCTACTCATCCGATAAAGTTGTGCCATATCAATATAATGCCACTATGATTGAAAATGGTCAAGAGGTTCCTCTACCAGTTGCAGACTCAGTGGTGAATATTGCAGATTTTGCAAAGGTGACCCGTTATGGTCGTGTGTTCAGTCCAGTGTTTCCAAAAGATGTAAAAGATGTTCACGTGAGTAAGAAAACAGAGATTCCTGTGGCGAATCCAGTTAGTGATCCAACATGTCAGTCTGGTGAGTTCAGCAAGTTAAAGAGTAACGCTGATGATGAGGTGTTAAGGTTAATAAAGAGAAGTGAATTTAATGTTATGAAGCAGCTACTCTAGACTCCGTCAAAGATCTTTGTGATGTCACTGTTGATGATTTCCTAAGTGTAGCACCTCAAATTTGCACCTATCATTGTACATACATTCTCATATTAGGTCATAGCATTAACATGGTCCACTGCATAACATTGCATTGTCCTTTGCCCCAAGTGCAAGATTATCAGTCAGATTAGGTCAAACTGATTAGGAGGCCAGTCAACCAAGCAAGCAAGTGCAATTTTCATTGAGCCAAGGCCCTAGGGTTGGTCCAACATGTTCACATGACCTAGGGGTCCTTTTGAAGTGATTTGGTCAAGGTTTGGATGCTCAGAAGTCATCAGTCAATGTGCAGTCTACCAGAAACCCTAGAAAGTCAACTGTTGGTCAACTGTGCATTTAATCAGTGATTGGATGGTAGGAATTGGTTTGAGAGTCCTCATTCATGTCCATATAAGCCTCATATAACATGTCAAACACCATCATGGAAGAATTTGAAGCCAGACAAGAAATTTCCAAAAATAGAAACTTGACCTGTAATTGGAATTTGCCAAAAATGGAAACTTCTTGATCCTAAACTTACATCATGATACAAGCTTCAAATGAATTTTTGCCCAACATGAAAGTTGAAGATATTGTTCTCCCATTTTCAAAAAGTCCAAGAACACTCAATTCCCATGTATGGTTGGCAAGTTATGATCAAATCACTCTCAAAATTTTTGAACTTCAAAAGGCCATATCTCTCAAACCATTTGGCCAAATTGGGTGGGGTTTATTGCAACAAGTCACATTTGATCCCCTCTTTCCAAATATGTCATCATCATTCACCAAAACTTCACCAATCAAAATGGCATTTTTTAACTTACTTGAATTAATTTCAAGTGAGGGTGAAATTTGACTTTTTGAAATAACCATTTTTAATCATTTTGGCCATTTGGAATAGTTCAGAAATTGTATTTGAAACATGTTGGAAGGCCCAATTCGAGCTGCAACCATCATACACCTCACCACTTAAGTAAAATGCAAATTAGCAAAACTTCTCATTAAACCAAATTGTGATTAGCATTCACTTAGCAGACCTTAAACAGCACATATAAGGATGATTTTCTGCCAAACAGAAGCCCTAGCAGCCAACATTCCATAACAGAAAAACCATTTTCCTCTCAAATCTTCACTTGGCATTTTGGAAATTTTCTTGAAGAAATCTCACAGAGCACGACTTGCCTTGGCTGCTACATCATTTACCATCCTTGTGAAGCTCATTGGAAACCTCAAAAACCAGCTGTAATCAAAGAACACGACTGTTCCATTGAAGAACACACACATGGAAAATTTTGATTTGAGCCATCTCAAGCTTTACTGAGCCAAACTCCCTTCACCATTCATCATTTGAAAGTCTGTAGAGCAACTGTTTCGAGCTTACAACATCAAATCAGCACTGTTTCATCAGTTTCTTCAAAATCAAGTAAGATTTCGATTTTCACCATTTGCTAAACTATGACATGCTTCTTATAGATCCTTGCATGCTGATTCTTTTGAGCTTTGAATCCATGAAAATGATTGCATATTGGCTGAGAAATCTGTTCTTTAAGTTTGATGCTCAAAGTTGTTTTTGCTCGATTCATGATGCTTGGCTTGATTTAATGTAAATGGCTTTTAGAATGTTGATGTGTGATGTTTAATGGTCACAATGATGTATCCAATTTGTATTTCTGGGCAAATTTATTTTTTCGAATTGATTGGAGAAGATGAATAAACACTGTAGCGGTAAACCCTAATGTTCATGGCAATTCCCAGAATTTTTCACGTGCCTTGCATGATGTCACTGTTCCATCCCTTCATGACCAATCAAAACATTTCCTGCCTCTTACCAAAGCGCTGCGTTTCACTTGAAGTTCACCGAAATTACCACAATGCCACGCCTCGTTTTATTTAATGGTTTAATTCATATTATTTCTCAATATTTATTTCATTTTTGATCATTAACTTCCAAAATTCATAAGTCCTTCATTTTAAATCCAATTTTCATGAGAATTTTTGCATTGTGTTCATCTGGATCTCTAGTTTTTTATCATGTATTTTCCAGAATTTTTGCATGAGTGGTTTTTAATTGGTATTAGGGTTTTGTTCATGTGCTCATATCTTGTACCTTTTGCCAAAACATTTGTGAAATGATGATGCATTATCCATTGGCCTTGAAATTTTTTGTGCTTAAACTAGACACATCCATGGTGATTTTGGTGTAGAGTTTGTGAATTTATAATTTCTGGTTTGAGAGTTATGATTTTCTGAAGTAGGGTGTGACAATTTGTGTCACACCATTGATGAGCAACTTGATGATTTTCAATACCATGCCTCTTGACCTCAAATTGGATTGAATTTTTGCATGAATGTACTTGAGTATGTCTTGATTACATGTGATTTTTCTTGGGGTTATTTGTGGCATTTCCTAATTGATTGAGATTTTTCTCCCCTGTTTGGTCTTATGTTGACTTTTTGTGACACATGTTCCCATTTCATTTGTGAAATTCTCATACTTTATTGGATGGTCATGAAATTTTATATGTGATTAGTAGACATCTTAAGCTTTGCCATGGTTTTGATCCCATTCATTTCTCATATGCTATCACTGATTTATGATTTTTTTCATGTTGATGCATGTTTGGTTGACTTCTTTGAGCATGCTTAAACTTGCCTTGCCGTTCTTATTTTCGTTGACCACCTTCTACTTGTCCAAATGAGTTGAAATTTGACATGCTTACCATGCTATGGATTATGTTTGACCATGATTTATTTGATTATTTTTGGAAATGTTTGAGATTGGTTTTGAGCTAAGTCTTGCTGTTAACTTCTATGAGCTTCCATATGCCATGCTTTGACTTCTTTTGCTTATAAAATGATGATAATGATTGATATGAATGTGAACCCAATTGAGTTTGTTTCTTGATTGTTTGAATATGATTTTGATTGGATTTCATTTGCTGTTTTGACTTTCTCATTCCCTTTTGACCCTAGGCTTGTCCTAGTGGTCCTGTTACTCATGTTTGAGCTCATTTTTTCAGGTTAAGCAACAATTACCCAATGAGACCAATACAAATTGATTGAGTGTGCTTGTTTATCATTACTAATCTATTTGTTTTGTAGGTTGCTTGGCTCACATGCCTTGAACCTTGTGCATTGCACATTTATCTGCTTGTGTTGACTGTTAACCTTTGTTTCATTCTGATTTAACTTTGACTTGTATACTAACTGTGCTTGACTGATTTCAGGTACTTTAGTTGCTTTTAGTTCCTTGTGAACTTTGATTTGCTTTGCTTAAGAGAAATTTGCATTGAGGTATAACTTCTTTACTTCATGTAGTCTGGAAGACCTGGCCTGTTACTTGGCCAGGCAACTGTCTGAAGTCCTCCTTAAGAGGCAATGCTTGTGTATGTTTACAATTTGTCCTTGTACATATTCAAAGACCTCCTAAGTGAAGAGGCAATTGGCAGAACCCAAGGGATATGCAACCTATCCCCTGCTATTCTGTGTGTCATCTACTTTGCTCACACCACTGTGTTGATGCATTGCAGATACAAACCCAAGATCTTGTACAATTGTACAGTTGAGTCAGTATCAAATGTGTAGAAGGGTTCCCACTTTCTGAACCCACACATTCTTGTCTTAAGCTCTCCCAGGCCAGGGATAAGAGCTGTGAAGTCTTATCTTCACTCACCTTTCATCTGCTTCACCTTAGCCCCTCAATGGCAAGGTTAAGAGCTAACACTACCCAGTTCCAGTGGTTTGTTTGTTGAGGTTGATATGACCCCTCGACTAAAACCTAGCCTTGATGTTTGAGCCCCTTGTTGGTGTGTTTATTTCATGCTGTATGTGCTTGTGTGGTGTGATTGTATCCCCTAGGTTTGTTAGACTCCGTGTAGTCTCGTTTGCATGTCAATTAAGGTAGCACGGTTCCTTCGTATAGGACTTCCTTTCTTGCTTGAGCTTTCCTAAAACACAAACAAACATTATTCCCTCTTAAGGATACGTTAACTCCTTCTACTACAGGTGAGTAAGTCTCCAAAGGTCGAGCATCAGGTAGATTGCGCAGTGACGTTGTCCACTTAAAAAACACAAACCAACGGGAATAGTTTAGCTGAACTACGGCAACTCTGATTCTCATGTCCAGTTGAGATACGTAGGCACGAGATGCGATGTCTTGTCGAGTTTGACTAACAACTAACACTAATTCTCTTCTCTCTCCCTCGTTGCGATTGAGACCTCCCCTTTCTCTTGCCCTAGTTGCAATCGAGACCCTTCTTCTTCCTGTGCGAGTTAGGTTAGGTGTGGCTTGTTTCCTGTGCAAGTCATGTTTAGGATAGGCTTGCTTCCTGTGCAAGTTAGCTAGAAACCTTAACTTAGGGACGACTTTGCATGACAACATCTAGGCTCGAGTCGTAGTCTCCCTAGTGTTGTGTCTCCCTCTGTTATCTGGTTAGGCTGGTCCTTTTTCCCTGCGTAGGGGAACTACGTCGCCCTGATCCTCATACCAGATGAGGTACGTAGGCAGGAGATGAGTTGATCTCTCCGGGCGCCCTTTTGTTTTGTTTGCGTGAGTTGTTTCTCCTTTTCTGGTTGGAGTCCGACGTAAGTCCAGCGATTGGCAGTTGGTTTCCTGTGTGCGTCTTTTGGTTCGGATGCTGATGTAAGTCCAGTGATTGGCATTCAGGCTCCACGTTTGCCTTTGCCTGTGTTTGTTTGTGTGCGTGTCAGCCGAGCTACGAATGCTCTGATTCTCCTTAGTCCAAAGGAGATACGTATGCATAAGATGCGATATCCTAGCGAGCATGTGTCGTTTCCCCAGTCCGAACTACTTCGACTCTGATGTCTATGCCTGATAGACTAAGTAGGCCCAGGATGCGATATCCTGCCGAGTCAGTCTTGTCTGTTTTCTTGTGTCTCTTTCAGCCAGTGTGTGTGTGTGAGCAGTGTCTAGCAACCATTTTCCTTCCTATTGTGCGTGGATCCCGTCGAGTACGACGGATGCGTAGGGGTGCTAATACCTTCCCTTCGCATAACCGACTCCCGATCCCATTCTCTTTGGTCGCGAGACCATGTCTTTTCCAGGTTTACTCTGAGCGTTTCCTTTCCCTCTTTTGGGATAAATAACGCACGGTGGCGGCTCTGTTGTTCTTGTTTTCCCGCCGGTTTTTCGCGTGATGCGACAGCTGGCGACTCTGCTGGGGATAGTAAAGAAGTTGACCTCTTGCTGGTCCATCTTCCCTGAGCGAGTCTCTCCTAGCGCTCTCTAGGTTGGGGTTTTGGTTGCTTTGTGCTGTTATTTATTGCATTCATTTGTATATATTTGCATTTACTGTTTGCATTTATTGTTTGCATTAATGTTTGCATTCATTCATATTCATCTGCTGGTTGTGCTGTGTTTCTCTGTTTGGGGTGGGAGTTACTCGAGGTAAAAGGCCCAATACCCAGGCTATGAGTGAAATCTAGGAAACCTAGGAATAGAGTGATTCATGGGAAGCGGGTGGTGTACGCCACTTAGCGGAACATTGATATCACGAGCAGTTCAGACCCTGGTGGGATATTATCGGTGCATACATCGGGTGTGCACAGGATGATATTCTGCGAAAGGTTATTTATGCTGCGTTTCTCTCGACCTTACCCTGGCCTAGATGACACCCGTGAGTGGGGGGGATTGATCATTTTAACAGGTACAGTTACTGACTTGTTGGTGACTCTTGGTACTGATGGTGACTATGGATTGTGGACACTTATTTCTGGGACGCCGGAGTTCTGTCCGTGGTTTATCAGCGGGTTCCGTTTATTTCGGATCCCCGGGTTGAATTCGAGAGTACCTGTTCAGAGGATCTGGTTGTCATCCATTCAATGGATGATCCTGTGATGATAGTAATGTAATCTCCAGTTCTCCAGATTTCGGAACTCCACAAGTCGGATTTATGGTGACTCGGTTCTCCAGATTTGGGTTCAGATGCCAGTTGATCAGATTGACTTTGGGTTTCAGAGGAATTGTGACTCCAAGTTCAAGCCAAAGCTCCGATCCGGTGTGCCGAGATGCACAGCCTGCCAGTCTTGGCTCCATCATTTGCATCATAGCATGTTTATTTTTTCAAAAAAAAAAGTAATAATGCATGAAAAAAGTTAACTCGCATACGCATATCCTTTTCAGGATCATTCATGATAAAATAGCATCCGCATCATACGCATATCATGCACATACGATCCTTGCATTACAGACATGTTTTGGGGACAAGACTTCTCACTTCGGTTCTTGACTGAGACAGGATTGCTGACCACCGACCGCATCGTTATTCTACCAGACTTAATCAACAAAGAAGCATGGATCAGGTTCAAGCAGAGTTGGCTGAGATGAGGGCAAACATGGCCCAATTTATGACGATGATGCAAGGAGTTGTTCAGGGGCAAGAGGAGTTGCGTGCTTTAGCCTAGAGACTGGAAGCCATGATTCCACCAGTCCACCGTGCTTCACCAGTGGGTGTACCCGTTCATGAGAATGCTGCTGTCACTATTCTCGTCAATGATCATGCTGTGGGCGATGAATTGAAGGGGATCAGAATCAGTGAACAGCCTCTTGCTGCAGAGACTGTTAATGTCATAGCAACCCGCGCTCCGGTTCGCCATCCTGGCTCTTCAAGTTCTTCCGGTTCTAAGAAGACATACTCTCGGGCACCCAAAAGGGGAGAGAGTGAAACAAATGTTGTGCACCGTCGGAGGAGTGCAAACAGAGGACAGTATCGTCAGGCTGCTGCTGTGACTATCCCAGCAACTCAAACTCCACAGCAACAGAGAAGACCAACTCAGCAATATCAACATCAACAACATCGTCCTCAACAGCAGGCCTACCAGCCTCCTTATGATAATCAAGCCAATACGGGTAATGAGAGGAAGAGGATCATTTTTTACCCGATTCCTATGTCGTACGCAGAGTTGTATCCCTCTTTGATATAGCGGAACTTGATTACTCCCAGAGACCCGCCGGCTATACCCGTCAACCCTCGGTGGTGGTATAGGCCTGAGCAACATTGTGTATATCATTCGGGTGCTCCTGGTCATGACGTGGATAGTTGCTTTCAGTTGAAGATGAAGGTTCAATACCTCGTGAGGTCAGGTATTCTGAACTTTGAAGACTTGGGTCCCCGTGATAATCAAGCTTGAAGATAACAAGTCCTGGGCTGGCGCCGACTTTTTCTTCAGAAGGTTTGTTCAGAAAACAGAAGCTGCTGATGCAAGAGATACTGACAGTTGTCATCCCCGGTGGGATCTATCACAATTGGGTCGCTGTGGGCTTTCCTACAGTTGTTCATAAGTCAGAGCAATAATCACTTTGTTTAAAAACCCTTCTCCCATGCCAAAAGGAGAAGTGATGACATTGTTGGCAACATTTTGTGCAATGATATTTTCATTCAAATAAATTCATGTTAAACATTTGTTTTTCCATTTGTTTTCCCTTTTTGCTTTTTGCATGAAATTGGTGATCACACTAAACCCTAAAAAACAAGAATAAAAGCAATCTTTTCATCTGCATAACGATTGTCTTGTTTGATTTTCAAAGTGCTTTTTATACTCAAAATCTTTATGGAGGTTGTTTCTCAAACCCATTGAACATAATGATCGGACGTCATCTCCCAATTTTGAATTCCCTGTATTCGAAGCGGAAGAAGATGATGTTGAAGGGATTCCTGACGGTATTTCCCGACTTCTTGAGCAAAAAAAGAAGATTACTCAGCTGCATCTCGAGAATCAGCAGAACAGCCAACTGGGGCATTAAAAAAAACAAAAAAAAAACAAAAAAGAAGAGGGTGCAAAAAAAAAAAAATCAAATCAAAATCAAAAGAAATCAAAAGCAAAATCAAAAGAAAACAAAAGAAGATAGCACCCTCAAAGTCCCAAGTTGACTGATGCTGAATTCGATCGAAAAGAAGAGATCAACTGCCATGTGTCATGGTCAGTTATATCAGCAGAGAATGAAGAAAGCATTCGATAAGAAGGTCAAGCCTCGTGTGTTCCGAGAAGGTGACCTCATGCTCAAGAAAGTCCTGTCTTTCGTGCCCGATTCCAGGGGCAAGTGAACCCCCAAGCTATGAATGTCCATATGTTGTCAAGAGAGCCTCTTCAGGCAGTGTTCTGACACTTACTACAATGGATGAAGAAGTTCACTCGTCCTGTGAATTCTGATGCAGTCAAGAAATACTTCGCCTAAAAAAAAAAAAGCAGAATAGCTCGCTAAGTCGAACACCCGCAAGGGCGACTTAGGCAAAAAGGAGCGTCTCGGTGGATCGAAAACCCGAAAGGGCGATCCGGGCAAAAGTTAGAGACATTTGAAAAAAAAAAAGAATTTGCATCCTGCTAGGTTGATCACCTCACACTGGGGCAATCTAGGCAAAAATTAGGGATTTGGCAAGTAACTGCATCTTGACAAGACTGTGCTATATATCTGTCATCCGTCAGGAATTCTCGATTCGTCATCGACTGAAGCTCCGAATACATCGAAAATTCGGAATGGTAGAGGAAAGGTCATTATGTTCAATGTAGCCCTCTCCAATATATATCACCGGTTTCAAACTTGTACAGATCTATGGAGTCTCGCCCTTTGCAGACTACCATTCCATCACATCAATTTGAGCTTTTATCCAATTATTTGCACTCCTATTTGTTTCAACTCAACAAATGTTTTGCATGTTTTAATTGATAAAGTATCATTGTTTTTCAAAATAAACAAATTTTTCAAAAAAATTGTTCTTAAACAAAGTGAACGTTCACAATGATGGAAGGATACTTAGGAGATCCGCAGTGCTCTCCCGAGGGTGGTATGATTACCAACAGGTAAGACATTTGTTCGTATCTCGAGCATAACTGTATCTTTTTCCTGTCGAACCTCTTTTGGTTTCTCCTTAGCAAGGTTGCTCAGTGCAGTGTTGGTTGAAGTCGTTTATCTTCATGATCCCGGCAGTACAACATTCTTCCTCCAAGTCCCTGTTAGCCCTATTGTGGGGCATCTCCAGTATAGGTTTGTTTGAGCCCTACCGTGGGGCATTCCCAGCAAGGTTGCTGTTGAAATATTTTTGTGGGGAAGTTCCCCAAGCAGAGTGTTTTCTGAAGATGTTAGCTTTCCTCTCTCCAGCAGAGCAGTCTTCTCCTCTCCCCGCAGGATGGTGTTGTTCCCTGATATCCCGGTTTCCAGCAGATCGCATTTGCTCTCTAGTGTTTTTGGCCTTCCCTATGGAAGAAGAGTAGTACCGGGTGGTTGATTCCTGGACCTGTGTGTTTATATGTCTGTTTGTCAGCATTCATCATACATTCATCATGCATCATGCATACATGCATAATCATAGCATTCGGATACTCATGACGCAGCTGTTGCCGTGTATCTGTTGATGGTTGTCTCCTGCTATTTGTTGATACAGATCTCTCTAGTAGATCCTCCCTAGCAGATATGGGTGTGTCTGATCTCTCCATGTAGAGCCAACCCCTTAAGCAGAAAGTGTCTATCCTTTCCTGCCATTTCCCCACTGAGTTATATCCTCGTGGATGACGGTTGTTTCCGTTCCCTTCCTAACGGGATGGGTTTTCCCTATTGAGTTCTGTCCTCATTAGGATGAGTCTTGTTTCAGTCTGCCTTTTTGGATCGATCCTAAATTGGCTTCCTGTTGGCTGTCTCCTGTGCTTCCCTGGGGCATAAATGAATAGTCGCTCACTAACCGGCACTCATTCATCTTATCCTCAGCGGAATTTGTTGGCTTCTACCTACAAACCGGTAGTTGTAAGTCCTATCTTTGTGGTTTTCTACCTACTAACTGGTAGTTGTAAAATCCCACTTTCCTTCCCTAGCAGAGTTAACCCTTTGTGCTCATCCTATTGATGACTGGTTACTTTTCTGTGGTTTTCTACCTACAAACCGGTAGATGTAATCCCCTCTTTGCGGTTTTGATATTCTTTCCCCTCTGGATACTTGCCTTGATCAAGCAGTATTGTTCCCATTGGGTCTTCCCCTTCTTTTTGGATACTTGCTCCGAGTAAGCAACTTTATCCTCTTTTGATTGGTCATCTTTTGCATACCTAGTCCTGGTACCCTGATGCCTTTCTTTTCGGTCGTTTATCCATCTAACAACCTACAACCCGGTTATGGATAATCTTCCATGTGAGGTTATTATCTACGTTTTGACGGCTATAGATAATATGTCTCATGCGCTCTTGGGTCGAAGTCGTCCTCCCCAGTCGAGTAAGATTCGTATTTCTTGTGGAATCGAATGTCCATCCTTTAACAAGACTGCTTTTCTAGCCCTCTTCAGGATGTTGAGTGTTTTGGAACACAAACCAATTCACGCTTTGGCACTCAGGCCAATTTTCCAGTATTCAGACCGAAGAAGTTTCCGACGATCAGGTCGATGTACTTATGTTTTTTCCGGTATTCAGACCGAAGAAGTTTCCGACGATCAGGTCGATGTACTTATGTTTTTCCGGTATTCAGACCGAAGAAGTTTCCGACGATCAGGTCGATGTACTTATGATTTTCCGGTATTCAGACCGAAGAAGTTTCCGACGATCAGGTCGATGTACTTATGTTTTTCCGGTATTCAGACCGAAGAAGTTTCCGACGATCAGGTCGATGTACTTATGATTTTCCGGTATTCAGACCGAAGAAGTTTCCGACGATCAGGTCGATGTACTTATGGCACTCAGGCCAATTTTCCGGTATTCAGACCGAAGTGGCGTTCAGGCCAATTTCCGATTTTCAGATCGAAGAAGTATTCCTCCTCTTCGTTGGTGTCGATAAACGTCGAGTTTTTCCCGGTCATCCGTTGATGATTTGGTTGTGTTCACTCTCCCCAGTAGAGTTTCCTCCTCTCCGTTGGTGTCGATAAACGTCGAGTTTTTCCTAGTCATCCGATGATGTCTAGTTGTACCCCTCTCCATGTAGAGTTACCTCTCCGTTGGTTTCGATAAACGTCGAGTTTTTCCCATTCGTCCGTTGACGTCTGGTTGTATTTCTCTTTTCCCCAGTCATCAGTAAATGTCTGGTCATTTTTGGTGTCTGTAAACATCATCTTGCGATGTCTGTAAACGTCAAGTCTTCCCATTCATCAGTAAATGTCTGGTCGATCTTTTTGGTGTCTGTAAACATCATCTTTCGATGTCTGTAAACGTCGAGTCTCCCCATTCATCAGTAAATGTCTGGTCGATCTCATTTTTGGTGTCAGTAAACACCATTGTTTCGGTGTCGGTAAACATCGGGTATTCTCCCCAGTCATCGGTAAATGTCTGGTCATTTTTGGTGTCGGTAAACACCATTGTTTCGGTGTCGGTAAACATCGGGTATTCACCCCAGTCATCGGTAAATGTCTGGTCATTTTATTTGATGTCGGTAAACATCATCTTTCGATGTCGGTAAACATCGCGTCTTTTCCTCAGTCATCGGTAAATGTCTGATAATTCCCCAGCTAGAGATCCCCAGTAGAGTCATCGGTAAATGTCCTATCTGGTTTCCGGTTGCGAATATCTGTTTTTCTCTTCCCCAGTAAATTTTTCCCCAGTCATCGATAAATGTCTGGTCGTTTTTGGATGTCGGTAAACATCATCTTTTGATGTCGGTAAACATCGAGTCTCATTCCAGTCATCGGTAAATGTCTGTTCATGCTTTGTTTCCTTGTTGATAAAATCGAGATCCCCAGTAGAGTCATCGGTAAATGTCCTATCTGGTTTCCGGTTGCGAATATCTGTTTTTCTCTTCCCCAGTAAATTTTTCCCCAGTCATCGGTAAATGTCTGGTCATTTTTGGATGTCGGTAAACATCATCTTTTGATGTCGGTAAACATCGAGTCTCATTCCAGTCATCGGTAAATGTCTGTTCATGCTTTGTTTCCTTGTTGATAAAATCAAGATCCCTAGAAGTCGTCGGTAAACGTCTTGCCTGATTCCATTACAAAGATTTTGTTCCTCCCCAAGTGGAGACGCCATCGGTAAATGGCCCCGTTTGCTTCGATATCGGTAAATATTGAAGGCCCAGTTTTATCTGCCATCGGTAAATGGCCCAGTTCTCTTCGATATTGGTAAATATCGAATTCCCAGTTGCAGCAACCATCGGTAGATGGTCTTGTTGAAGTTGATATTGGTAAATATCAAAATTGCTTTGAAGCCACCATCGGTAAATGGTCTTGCTTCCTTTTTACATCAAAGTTGTTTCCCAGCAGCCATCGGTAAATGGTCTCGCTGAAGTTGATATCGGTAAATATCAAGTTTCCAGTCTTTTAACCATCGGTAAATGGTTTCGCTTTTCTGAAGTTGTTTCCCAGCAGCCATCGGTAAATGGTCTCGCTGATGTTGATATCGGTAAATATCAAATTTCCAGTTTCTAACCATCGGTAAATGGTTTTGCTTTTCTGAAGTTGTTTCCCAGCAGCCATCGGTAAATGGTCTCGCTGAAGTTGATATCGGTAAATATCAAGTTTCTAGTTTCTAACCATCGGTAAATGGTTTTGCTTTTCTGAAGTTGTTTCCCAGCAGCCATCGGTAAATGGTCTCGCTGAAGTTGATATCGGTAAATATCAAGTTCTAACCATCGGTAAATGGTTTCGCTTTTCTGAAGTTATCGCGCAGCAGTCATCGGTAAATGACGTGGTTCTTCTTGTATCATATCCAGCAGGGTGCAAATTTCTACGGTTCTTTGGTATTCAATCCCTGTTTACCCTGAAAGTCTGACAGCCGTTGCTATCATCCGTTCGGGTCCCCAGTTGATTGAATAGGGGCAGCTGTAGCACCTAAAATTTGCACCTATCATTGTACATACATTCTCATATTAGGTCATAGCATTAACATGGTCCACTGCATAACATTGCATTGTCCTTTGCCCCAAGTGCAAGATTATCAGTCAGATTAGGTCAAACTGATTAGGAGGCCAGTCAACCAAGCAAGCAAGTGCAATTTTCATTGAGCCAAGGCCCTAGGGTTGGTCCAACATGTTCACATGACCTAGGGGTCCTTTTGAAGTGATTTGGTCAAGGTTTGGATGCTCAGAAGTCATCAGTCAATGTGCAGTCTACCAGAAACCCTAGAAAGTCAACTGTTGGTCAACTGTGCATTTAATCAGTGATTGGATGGTAGGAATTGGTTTGAGAGGCCTCATTCATGTCCATATAAGCCTCATATAACATGTCAAACACCATCATGGAAGAATTTGAAGCCAGACAAGAAATTTCCAAAAATAGAAACTTGACCTGTAATTGGAATTTGCCAAAAATGGAAACTTCTTGATCCTAAACTTACATCATGATACAAGCTTCAAATGAATTTTTGCCCAACATGAAAGTTGAAGATCTTGTTATCCCATTTTCAAAAAGTCCAAGAACACTCAATTCCCATGTATGGTTGGCAAGTTATGATCAAATCACTCTCAAAATTTTTGAACTTCAAAAGGCCATATCTCTCAAACCATTTGGCCAAATTGGGTGGGGTTTTTTGCAACAAGTCACATTTGATCCCCTCTTTCCAAATATGTCATCATCATTCACCACAACTTCACCAATCAAAATGGCATTTTTTAACTTACTTGAATTAATTTCAAGTGAGGGTGAAATTTGACTTTTTGAAATAACCATTTTTAATCATTTTGGCCATTTGGAATAGTTCAGAAATTGCATTTGAAACATGTTGGAAGGCCCAATTCGAGCTGCAGCCATCATACACGTCACCACTTAAGTAAAATGCAAATTAGCAAAACTTCTCATTAAACCAAATTGTGATTAGCATTCACTTAGCAGACCTTAAACAACACATATAAGGATGATTTTCTGCCAAACAGAAGCCCTAGCAGCCAACATTCCATAACAGAAAAACCATTTTCCTCTCAAATCTTCACTTGGCATTTTGGAAATTTTCTTGAAGAAATCTCACAGAGCACGACTTGCCTTGGCTGCTACATCATTTACCATCCTTGTGAAGCTCATTGGAAACCTCAAAAACCAGCTGTAATCAAAGAACACGACTGTTCCATTGAAGAACACACACATGGCAGATTTTGATTTGAGCCATCTCAAGCTTTACTGAGCCAAACTCCCTTCACCATTCATCATTTGAAAGTCTGTAGAGCAACTGTTTCGAGCTTACAACATCAAATCAGCACTGTTTCATCAGTTTCTTCAAAATCAAGTAAGATTTCGATTTTCACCATTTGCTAAACTATGACATGCTTCTTATAGATCCTTGCATGCTGATTCTTTTGAGCTTTGAATCCATGAAAATGATTGCATATTGGCTGAGAAATCTGTTCTTTAAGTTTGATGCTCAAAGTTGTTTTTGCTCGATTCATGATGCTTGGCTTGATTTAATGTAAATGGCTTTTAGAATGTTGATGTGTGATGTTTAATGGTCACAATGATGTATCCAATTTGTATTTCTGGGCAAATTTATTTTTTCGAATTGATTGGAGAAGATGAATAAACACTGTAGCGGTAAACCCTAATGTTCATGGCAATTCCCAGAATTTTTCACGTGCCTTGCATGATGTCACTGTTCCATCCCTTCATGACCAATCAAAACATTTCCTGCCTCTTACCAAAGCGCTGCGTTTCACTTGAAGTTCACCGAAATTACCACAATGCCACGCCTCGTTTTATTTAATGGTTTAATTCATATTATTTCTCAATATTTATTTCATTTTTGATCATTAACTTCCAAAATTCATAAGTCCTTCATTTTAAATCCAATTTTCATGAGAATTTTTGCATTGTGTTCATCTGGGTCTCTAGTTTTTTATCATGTATTTCCAGAATTTTTGCATGAGTGGATTTTAATTGGTATTAGGGTTTTGTTCATGTGCTCATATCTTGTACCTTTTGCCAAAACATTTGTGAAATGATGATGCATTATCCATTGGCCTTGAAATTTTTTGTGCTTAAACTAGACACATCCATGGTGATTTTGGTGTAGAGTTTGTGAATTTATAATTTCTGGTTTGAGAGTTATGATTTTATGAAGTAGGGTGTGACAATTTGTGTCACACCATTGATGAGCAAATTGATGATTTTTAATACCATGCCTCTTGACCTCAAATTGGATTGAATTTTTGCATTAATGTACTTGAGTATGTCTAGTTTACATGTGATTTTTCTTGGGGTTATTTGTGGCATTTCCTAATTGATTGAGATTTTTCTCCCCTGTTTGGTCTTATGTTGACTTTTTGTGACACATGTTCCCATTTCATTTGTGAAATTCTCATACTTTATTGGATGGTCATGAAATTTTATATGTGATTAGTAGACATCTTAAGCTTTGCCATGGTTTTGATCCCATTCATTTCTCATATGCTATCACTGATTTATGATTTTTTTCAAGTTGATGCATGTTTGGTTGACTTCTTTGAGCATGCTTAAACTTGCCTTGCCTTTCTGATTTTCGTTGACCACCTTCTACTTGTCCAAATGAGTTGAAATTTGACATGCTTACCATGCTATGGATTATGTTTGACCATGATTTATTTTATGATTTTTGGAAATGTTTGAGATTGGTTTTGAGCTAAGTCTTGCTGTTGACTTCTATGAGCTTCCATATGCCATGCTTTGACTTCTTTTGCTTATAAAATGATGATAATGATTGATATGAATGTGAACCCAATTGAGTTTGTTTCTTGATTGTTTGAATATGATTTTGATTGGATTTCATTTGCTGTTTTGACTTTCTCATTCCCTTTTGACCCTAGGCTTGTCCTAGTGGTCCTGTTACTCATGTTTGAGCTCATTTTTTCAGGTTAAGCAACAATTACCCAATGAGACCAATACAAATTGATTGAGTGTGCTTGTTTATCATTACTAATCTATTTGTTTTGTAGGTTGCTTGGCTCACATGCCTTGAACCTTGTGCATTGCACATTTATCTGCTTGTGTTGACTGTTAACCTTTGTTTCATTCTGATTTAACTTTGACTTGTATACTAACTGTGCTTGACTGATTTCAGGTACTTTAGTTGCTTTTAGTTCCTTGTGAACTTTGCTTTGCTTTGCTTAAGAGCAATTTGCATTGAGGTATAACTTCTTTACTTCATGTAGTCTGGAAGACCTGGCCTGTTACTTGGCCAGGCAACTGTCTGAAGTCCTCCTTAAGAGGCAATGCTTGTGTATGTTTACAATTTGTCCTTGTACATATTCAAAGACCTCCTAAGTGAAGAGGCAATTGGCAGAACCCAAGGGATATGCAACCTATCCCCTGCTATTCTGTGTGTCATCTGCTTTGCTCACACCACTGCGTTGATGCATTGCAGATACAAACCCAAGATCTTGTACAATTGTACAGTTGAGTCAGTATCAAATGTGTAGAAGGGTTCCCACTTTCTGAACCCACACATTCTTGTCTTAAGCTCTCCCAGGCCAGGGATAAGAGCTGTGAAGTCTTATCTTCACTCACCTTTCATCTGCTTCACCTTAGCCCCTCAATGGCAAGGTTAAGAGCTAACACTACCCAGTTCCAGTGGTTTGTTTGTTGAGGTTGATATGACCCCTCGACTAAAACCTAGCCTTGATGTTTGAGCCCCTTGTTGGTGTGTTTATTTCATGATGTATGTGCTTGTGTGGTGTGATTGTATCCCCTAGGTTTGTTAGACTCCGTGTAGTCTCATTTGCATGTCAATTAAGGTAGCACGGTTCCTTCGTATAGGACTTCCTTTCTTGCTTGAGCTTTCCTAAAACACAAACAAACATTATTCCCTCTTAAGGATACGTTAACTCCTTCTACTACAGGTGAGTAAGTCTCCAAAGGTCGAGCATCAGGTAGATTGCGCAGTGACGTTGTCCACTTAAAAAACACAAACCAACGGGAATAGTTTAGCTGAACTACGGCAACTCTGATTCTCATGTCCAGATGAGATACGTAGGCACGAGATGCGATGTCTTGTCGAGTTTGACTAACAACTAACACTAATTCTCTTCTCTCGCCCTCGTTGCGATTGAGACCTCCCCTTTCTCTTGCCCTAGTTGCAATCGAGACCCTTCTTCTTCCTGTGCGAGTTAGGTTAGGTGTGGCTTGTTTCCTGTGCAAGTCATGTTTAGGATAGGCTTGCTTCCTGTGCAAGTTAGCTAGAAACCTTAACTTAGGGACGACTTTGCATGACAACATCTAGGCTCGAGTCGTAGTCTCCCTAGTGTTGTGTCTCCCTCTGTTATCTGGTTAGGCTGGTCCTTTTTCCCTGCGTAGGGGAACTACGTCGCCCTGATCCTCATACCAGATGAGGTACGTAGGCAGGAGATGAGTTGATCTCTCCGGGCGCCCTTTTGTTTTGTTTGCGTGAGTTGTTTCTCCTTTTCTGGTTGGAGTCCGACGTAAGTCCAGCGATTGGCAGTTGGTTTCCTGTGTGCGTCTTTTGGTTCGGATGCTGATGTAAGTCCAGTGATTGGCATTCAGGCTCCACGTTTGCCTTTGCCTGTGTTTGTTTGTGTGCGTTTCAGCCGAGCTACGAATGCTCTGATTCTCCTTCGTCCAAAGGAGATACGTATGCATAGGATGCGATATCCTAGCGAGCATGTGTCGTTTCCCCAGTCCGAACTACTTCGACTCTGATGTCTATGCCTGATAGACTAAGTAGGCCCAGGATGCGATATCCTGCCGAGTCAGTCTTGTCTGTTTTCTTGTGTCTCTTTCAGCCAGTGTGTGTGTGTGAGCAGTGTCTAGCAACCATTTTCCTTCCTATTGTGCGTGGATCCCGTCGAGTACGACGGATGCGTAGGGGTGCTAATACCTTCCCTTCGCATAACCGACTCCCGATCCCATTCTCTTTGGTCGCGAGACCATGTCTTTTCCAGGTTTACTCTGAGCGTTTCCTTTCCCTCTTTTGGGATAAATAACGCACGGTGGCGGCTCTGTTGTTCTTGTTTTCCCGCCGGTTTTTCGCGTGATGCGACACTAAGCTCACAGAGAAGCATTACAGAAAGTGTTGGAACAAGCTTATGTTGAGCATGATGTTACCGTGGATCAGTTTGACCACATAGTTACCAACATTACTTCTTGTAATAATTTAGGTTTTTATGATGAAGAACTTCCTGAGCAAGGCAGAAATCACAATTTCGCACTCCATATTTCTATGAATTGTAAGGAGGACGCTTTGTCCAATGTGTTAGTTAACACTGGGTCATCATTGAATGTGCTACCAAAATCAACTTTGTCAAGACTCTCTTATCAAGGCGCCCCAATAAGGTATAGTGGCATAATTGTCAAAGTGTTCGACGGTTCTCTTAAGATCTTCATTGGAGAAGTGGACCTTCCAGTGAAGATAGGTCTGAGTGATTCCCAAATTACTTTCCAGGTAATGGATATCCACCCGGGCTACAGTTGCTTGTTAGGAAGACCATGGATTCATGAAGCTAGAGAAGTGACGTCTACTCTTCACCAGAAGCTGAAATTTGTGAAGAACGGCAAGCTCGTCGTTGTTGGTGGAGAGAAGGTATTGTTAGTAAGCCATTTGTCATCTTTCACATGCGTTGATGCCGAGGAGGAGGTTGGAACGCTGTTCCAAGCCTTATCTATTGCAGATGAATTGAAGAAAACTGGGGCGCCCATGTCTTCTTTTAAAGATGCGCAAGAGGCTATTCGCATTGTTGACAAGTGAGGTCGTGTTGTGGAAGCCGCCGAGAACAAGAACAAATTCAGGCTAGGATTTCAACCAGGGAAGTTCAACACCAAAGTCAAAGTTATGCAACCACCATTTTGCAGTGGAGGGTTCATTCATGAGAATGATCAACACTCAGCTACCATTATTAAAGACAGTGGTGATGAATACGAAGCTTGCACCAACTTTGTGACGCATGGCCAGATTTGCAACAACTGGGTTGCTGTTGATGTTCCCGTTGTCATTCATCGTTCTAAGTAATTTGTTTTTATTATCTTTCAGAAAAATCCTTCTCCTATGCCTAAGGGTGAAGTGAACATTATTGGGCATTTTTATTATTATCATCAATAAAATACAATTTTATACATCCATACTTATGATGTTTTATTTTCACTTTTTGCTTTTTTTGAAAATGGTAATTACAAAAAAAACATAAATAAATAATAATATTCCATAAGCATAATATTTGTTTGCACTCCACTTCTCTAAAATCAAAATATCAAATCATTATGCAGGTTGGTTCTCAAACCCATTGAATATAATGATCCTACTCCCTCTCCAAACTTTGATTTCCCCGTGTTTGAAGCTAAGGAAGAGATTGATGATGAAGAAGTATCTAATGAGTTATCCCGTTTGCTTGAGCATGAGGAAAAGGCAATTCATCCATTTGAAGAATATGTTGAAATAGTCTACTTTGGTTCCAAAGATGATGTGAAGGAAGTCAAGATTGGGTCTCAACTATGTCCAGAAGCTAAGAAGGGGTTGATTGATCTTCTTTGAGATTATTCGGATGTGTTTGCTTGGTCTTATCAAGACATGCCTGGTTTGGATTCTGAGATTGTGGAGCATAGATTGCAGTTGAAGCCAGAATCCCCGTCGGTCAACCAGAAGTTGAGAAGAACTCATCCTGATATGGCAGTAAAGATCAAAGAGGAACTTTAAAAGCAGATTGATGTTGGTTTTCTTGTTACCTCCGAATATCCGCAGTGGGTGCCCAATATTATACTATTTCGAAGAAAGATGGAAAGGTCTGCATGTGTGTTGATTATAGAGATTTGAGTAAAGCCAGTCTGAAAGATGATTTTCCTCTGTCACATATTGATATGTTGGTAGACAATGCAACTAAATTCAAAGTCTTTTCATTTATGGACGGATTTTCCAGTTATAATCAAATCAAGATGGCACCTGAAGATATGGAGAAAACCATATTCATTACACCCTGGTGAACATTCTATTATAGAGTGGTGCTTTTTAGTTTAAAGAATGTTGGTGCAACGTACCAGAGAGCTATGACCACTCTTTTTCATGATATGATGCATAAAGAGATTAAAGTATACATTGATGATATGATTGCCAAGTCAAGCGATGAAGAAGAACATGTTGAGCATTTGTTGAAGTTACTCCAGCGTTTGAGAAAGTATAAACTCCGTTTGAATCCTAATAAGTGTACTTTTGGTGTTCGTTCTGGTAAATTGTTGGGCTTCATTGTTAGTGAGAAGGGTATTGAAGTTGATCCCGCCAAGGTCAAAACAATACAAGAAATGCCCACGCCCAAAAATAAGAAGCAAGTCAGAGGTTTTCTTGATCACTTGAACTATATGTCAAGATTTATATCGCATATGACTGCCACATGTGCATCTATTTTCAAGCTTCTTCGGAAAGATCAGTATTTTGATTGGACCAAAGATTGCCAAAAAGCTTTTGATAGTATCAAAGAGTATATGCTTGAACCTCCAATTCTGTCTCCGCCTATTGAAGGAAGACCGTTGATCATGTATTTGATCACACTGAATCACACCGCGTATTTGACTCGGATTGCACATGTTTATTAGGTATTTTTTTATCATTTTGCTTGTGTTATGCTTTCTTTTGTGTTGTTTTCAGGTATTTAGCTCTTTCATGACCTTTTTAGAAGAAACGAAGCAAAAAGACCAAAAAATTAGGGTTTTCGGAAAATATTGTACTCATGGCGTTCTGCATGGCGGTCGCTATAGGAGAAGCCATGACACATCAGCCCTTAACCAGGAGGAAACTGCCACGATCCCATGAACTTCCCCATTTACTCACATGGCGGGCACCATGGAGGGGTAGCTGGCGCCACCTTTGAATTCCACATTCCCACTAAAGAGAAGTTGAAGGGCATCGTGGTCTTTGCATGTTGTCGAGTTCCTCTATAAATAGGTCATTCTAGTTCATTTCCAAATCATCCAACTTAGTTTACAACACTAAGACTATAATATCATTTGTAAAAGCGGTAATTCGTCACATCGACGGGTTATCGCACCTTAGTGAAATTGAGTTGGAGCACTTTGATTTTGTTGTCGTCTTTATTTTCAAAGTCAAAGGTTTATTTACTTCCTTGTACCAGATTTAAAGCCTCCGTTTGGAGCAGGTTCTAATTTAATCGCCTTTTATTTTACTTGCCATGCTTTACTTTATTTAATTACTTGCCATGCCTTACTTTATTTTATTCCTTTCCATGCTTTACTTTATTTAATTTCCTGCCATTGTCTTTACTTTATTTAATTTTCTCGCCATTATCTTTATTGCTCGTTTTAATTGTTTTACACGCTTTACTTGTTCTTCACGCCTTACATTCTAAAATTATTTTTAACATGTTCAACATCGTTGTATTTGTTTGTATTACCATGTTTGGCTAAATCTTTCAAAGGTTAGAATGTAAGGATCGCGGTTAAAGAGATGTTTCACATATTGCATCTGTAGAAATGCTTTAGGGGATGTTTTGATTTTTAATTCGTGTTTTCTAAAACAAACTTGGTTAATTTTAACTACTCAAAGAGTGCGAAAGCACCCTGGCTTAGTTAACTAGGAATTTTTATCACTTTAAGGAAAAATGAGTTTTGAAAATGTTTTCGGACGCGTTGATAGATTTAAAATTAGGAAACTCCTTAGGTAAACTTTCCGAATCAAAATCACTTTTCAACTAAGCTTACGAGTCTTATTTCTTAAAAATAGGTTTACTACTTTAGCATCCTGAGCACCTTTTATAAGTGACAATAAAAGGCCTTAATTTAAGGGTAAACTCGGTTCTGAATACGCGAAAGCGACAATTCATGTTAAATGGAATCTTTTCAAGAGTAGAAAATATTGCCCCATAAGTAGTTCTATTTAGACAATCAAAGCATCGTTTAACTGACGTGAAATACATTCAAGCCTATCTTTATCTGCATTGTATTTATCATTTTCTTTATTTACTGTTATTTTGTGACATCAATATCTCATTTCTACCGCCTTAGATAAACATCGTAACAATAGTAATCGATAGATTGACAATTGGGTCTCTGTGGGATCGATATTCTTTTATATTACTCTAACGCGATTCGTGCACTTGCAAATACATCGATCAGTATTTAACTGTGCTTGAAGAGAGTATGGGTTGTGTTCTTGGTCAGCAAGATGAATCTTGAAAGAAAGAATATCCCATTTACTACCTCAGTAAGAAGTTCACAGACTGTGAGACTCTGTATTCTATGCTTGAAAAAACATGTTGCACATTGGCTTGGGCTGCTGAGCGTCTGCGCCAGTATATGTTGAATCATACTACTGGTTGATATCGAAAATGGATCCAATCAAGTACATTTTTTAGAAACCTGCTTTAACTGGGAGAATTTCCCGTTGGCAGATGTTATTATCGGAGTATGATATTGAATACCGATCTCAAAAAGCAATTAAGGGTAGTGTCTTGGATGACCATTTGGCCTACCAACCGATTAAAGATTATCAGTCAGCGCAATATGATTTTTCTGATGAAGATAATTTATACTTGAAGATGAAAGATTGAGACGAACCATTGCTTGAAGAAGGGCCAGAACCTGGTTCCCGTTGGGGCATGGTATTTGATGGAGTTGTTAATTCGTATGGTAATGGCATTGGTGCAGTGATTATTACTCCTCAACAAACCCATTTTCCGTTTACATTTTGGGGCTTGAAGAGGACATTGATCTCAGAATTAAATATCTTGACGTCTATGGAGATCCAACTTTAGTTGTGAATCAGATTAAGGGTGAATGGGAGACGAATCAACACGGTTTGATACCATATAGAGACTATGCGAGGAGGATTTCAATTTTTTTTACAAATGTTGAGTTTCATCATATCCCTCGATATGAAAACTAGATGGCATATGCTCTTGCAATGATGGCTTCAATGATTATGCTGAAATTTTGGAATGAAGTTCCTAATTTGACTGTGATGCGTCTTGATAGGCCAACTCACGTGTTTGTTGTTGAAGAAGTCAAAGATGAAAATCCATTGTATTTTGATATAAAGTGTTTCCTCCAAAGTTAAATTTACCCGCCTGGGGGATCTTTGAAAGATAAGAAGACTTTGAGAAGATTAGCTGGCAACTTCTACTTGAATGGTGATGTGATTTACAAGAGAAACTTTGATATGGTTTTGCTCAGATGCGTGGATACACACGAAGCAAACCTGTTGATGATTGAAGTCCATGAAGGTTCCTTTGGTACTCATTCTAATGGACATGTTATGGCAAAGAAGATGTTGAGAGCGGGTTACTATTGGCTGCCAATGGAATCTGACTGTTGCAATTTTGTAATGAAATGTCACAAGTGTCAAATTTATGTGGATAAGATTCATGTTCCTTTAAAACTGTTGAATGTCATTTCCTCTCCATGGCCTTTCTCCATGTGGGGGATTGATATGATTAGTATGATTGAGCCTAAAGCTTCGAACGGAAAACGTTTCATTCTAGTGGCTATTGATTACTTCACAAAGCGGGTTGAAGCGACATCGTATGCAAATGTGACCAAGCAAGTTATTGTAAGGTTTATCAAGAATCAGATTATATGTCATTATTGTGTGCCAAGCAAGATCATTACTGATAATGGATCTAAGTTGAATAATAATATGGTGGAAGCTCTTTGGGAATACTTCAAGATTACACATATAATTCTTCTCCTTACAGACCTAAGATGAATGGGGTTGTTGAAGCTGCGAATAAGAACATTAAGAAGATCATTCAGAAGATGGTTGTGACATACAAATATTGACATGAGATGCTCCCATTTTCTTTGCATGGGTACGGTACATCCATCCGCACTTCAACATGGGCAACCCCTTTCTCTCTTGTTTATGGCATAGAAGTTGTGCTCCCAGTAGAGGTTGAGATCCCATCATTGCATGTCTTGAAGGCCGCCAAGTTGGCTGAAGCTGAATGGTGTTAGATCAGATATGATCAGTTGAATTTGATTGAAGAGAAAAGATTGACTGCCATGTGTCATGGTCAGCTGTGTAGCGGGGTATTCGTTGCCATTAGAGATATTGACTAAATCTAAGGTAAACCATACAAGTCGAGTCGCCACCGCACTTCTATTTATCCAAAGGAATGGTTAGAAAGCGAACAAAAACCTAAAAGTTTTATCGAATCAAAAACTAGTAAAAATGTCAGAGATCGGGGTAAGGGGGTTGGTTATGCAATGGGAAGGTTTTAAGCACCCAAAATATCCTAGGTACTCCTAGGGAGCCCTTTTCACATTTGTTGTAAGGTTGGTATTTTGTGAAAATTTATTTGTGCAAACATGATTGAAGAGATGAGAAAAAAATATACAAGTTATTTACATTTTTTGTGTTTGGATGGATAAACCCACTGCCTACGTACCATCTTAAAAAATATTAGGATCAAAACCTCGTAGTTCGGGGTAAAAATCTCAAAATGAGTTGGTGAATTGATTGGTCCAAAAGCCTTAAGGTCTTTTGTTATCCAAGCACTACGCCAAATAAGGGAAAAGAGGGCGCTTTTTTTGGCCTATAACAGCGCTTTTAAGCGCCCTCTAATCTGGCGCTGGCATAGGTAAAGACAGCGCTTTGTTTTCTTGGAGAAAGCACTATCTAAAGTGGCCACATTATAGTGCGCTTCCAGAAAAAAGCGCCCTCTGGAGTGGTCCATAAAGGGACACCTTAGAGGGCGCTTTCTGGAAAAAGCGCCCTCTAAAGTTGTCAATGTAAAGTGTTTAGAGGGCGCTTTCAGGAAAAAGCGCCCTCTAAAGTTTTCAATGTAAAGTGTTTAGAGGGCGCTTTCAGGAAAAAGCGCCCTCTAAAGTTGTCAATGTAAAGTGTTTAGAGGGCGCTTTCTGGACAAAGCGCCATCTAAAGTTGACAATGTAAAGTGTTTAGAGGGCGCTTTCAGGAAAAGCGCCCTCTAAAGTTGTCAATGTAAAGTGTTTAGAGGGCGCTTTCTGGACAAAGCGCCCTCTAAAGTGTTAGTTATTTTAAAAAAAATTGTTTGAAAAACAGTGGATATTTAATTGGTAACCTGTAAAGCGCAAAAGTGTTGTAATTCATATTGGTAACCTGTAACCTGTAAAGCGCATGCTGCAAAAGTGTAAAATTCATATTGATTTCATCCTTTAATCCAATGTTATACACCATTAATCCATTGATATATACAACATGAATCCATTTATATACAACATTAATCCTCCATATATACAACATTAATATATGATTCTTTGATCAACAATATACAACAACATCATGATTTAGTAAAATTACAACAACAATATACAACATATATACAACAACAACATACAACAACAACATTCCATACATATATGTACAACAATATACAACCTAGCTATATGATTCTTTGATCAACAATGAATTGACACAATTCATCCTTGATTTCATCCAAATGAGCTCTTGAGTATGTCTTGTATTCCTCAAAGTACTACAATTAAGAGAATAAAAAATATTCATGATTTAGTAACAAATTAGATGAAATATCCGATAGTATTAAAATAAACCCTAAGTTATTATTCCATACCATTTTTGGGATGTCTATACGATTCAACGCAATGATGTCTCTCATAAATCTCATTACAAAAAATCCGCAATCGACCGAATTATTTTGCTGAGGACACTACACAGAAAAACAAACAATATATATATATAGTTAATTTCTTACAAACACTATTATAAGCAAAAAAACAAACACTATTATAAGCAAAAATAAGATACTTAATATATACCTGAACTCTGATCCAGGTAATGTCCTTCCTATTGCGGTATTTCTTTTTCAATCTAAATTTTAGTATTGCCCTAACAAAATAAAAACGTATATTGAGATCAATCTGACAGACATAATTAAATATACAAATACACACGAATATTTAAGGGAATTTCACTTACGCGTCAACCGTCTTCTTCATATTCGGATATTTCGTCCAATCACCCGATAAAGAATCGAGATAATACACTATTAGTCTCGAAAGATCCATAGCAACCAACACCCAGTGACCACTGTAAAATAAAACAAAAATTTAGATAATTGAAAATTTTCTACGTAAAAGATATACATAGATTAGAATGAAATTATTAGGAAGAAAATCTAACCCGTTGCCAGAATTAAACGGTATAAAATACAAATTGGGTGTATTATCATCGGCCGCCATGAATCTCTCGACTAGATCATTCTTTACGGATGTTGGATTATTCGTTATTAACGTTGCATTGAAACGGGAAGCAGCAATAAACTTGAAACGGTTACACAATTCAGTTCCCCGCATCAATGTTACATACATATACCTTAAATAGAAACATAATAAACATTAGACTACTCATTGAAATGTGTAAATAAATTGTTCAACTAAGTAAATTATAGATTGATCGGAGTACCATATGTATGTATGAATGACAGCGATGCCCAATTCGGTGTGTTCAAAAAGTTGTTGGAAGTCCTCCTTTCCAATTATTTCGAAATGAGCAGCTCCGAAAACACCTTCATCAAAATTTATAGTACGAATGGCCCCCTCATGCATAATATCGGACTCCTCCACCATTTTCTCAAGACGCATCAAAATTTGAGATTTTGTCCCGGACGTCGTTGGAATATCCTTCGTTGGAATATCCTTCGTAGGAATATCCTTCGTTGGAATATCCTTACCAGCTTTTTTCAACTTTCGACCGGGAACCTAAAAATTCATATAAATTAAATCATGACTTTTTGTGATGCAACAGAATCGTTGTGTATATAATTCAATGGGTATATATATTTGTACCTCTTTTTGAGATGCAACCGACTCGATGCGTCTTGAAATCCCTTTACCAGCTTTAGGGGTGGGTCTTGTAGGAGTCTAACATTACCATGTAATAAGGATTGATTAAATATCATAATTGTAGCTGAATTGAAATGTGAATACTAAATATTCATAATCATTTAGAACATATATACCTCGGCATCAGGGAAAATTAGATCTGACGGCCAACCAACAAAGGATCCGACTGCATCTTGCATCAACGTTGTCTCTGAAACAACGTCAGGTAATGGTAGACGGGCGTCCGTATCGAATACGAGGTCAACCGAAACTTTCATAAATCCCACCGGGAGGGGATTATGGTGAAGTAATTCACCCGAAGTATTGTGCACTTTTCCCTTGCCAACCATGCGATAAGTTGGTGACGATAGATACAGCTGACAAGGTGAAATGCCCTAAACCAATAATAAATGTTATTGTTAACTTGTATATGTGTCAAGTAAAAAAGTGCTATTTTAATTTCATAATAACATATATAATTACCTCGGGAAATTTCGGTTGATGATTGATACTAGCTCGGTCACTAGTATCTTTTGCCTCGGAAGCGCACCTTTCCTCTCTATACCTTGCATTCTCGTTTTGCAGTTGGAGTACTTGTGCCCTTAACTCCGCCAAGGTCTCCATCACCTCTTTGTTGGTAGGATTTTTTGTTTTTGTTTTTTTATAAAATGACGACGGAGTCACACCAAAACCCTTACCCCTCACACGACCGGAATACTCAGGAACATTTAGTACTCGACTAAGTACGCTCCTGCAATCCTGGACCTCGGTTGAAGGTACGGTTTGGGATAAAGTCTCCTGAAATATTATTAGAGGAGATTAAAAATGAATTATATGTCTAACAAAATTTTCGATATAATTAAAGAAATAATGTTTCATATACTTACACATTCGTCATAAACATTTTGGACCGCTTCAACGACAGCCCCATCCTTCCCAACCCGAGCAGCCTTCCATAATACGTGCTCCAGAAGAGATGTTGCGTCACTTTTCTCCTCGGCTAGCTACACATTGAATTAGATTATAAGATCATCAATTATAACATATTGTGACAATGTATAAGCTCATAGCATTTGAATATACTCACAATTCTTTGTTGTAACCGTGCATAACCCGTACGCCCTTTTTTGTACGGATACGCGGATTTTGATGCCCTTTTCCTATTTATGTCGCTTACTTCCTGGATAAAAAAGTTTAAGGCATATTAGAACCAAGTAACTTAACAATTGTATAATAGCATAATTAATAGACATTACATGGAATTTTTCGTTTCTTTGTTTGGCGACAAAGTTATCCCATTCATCGGCTGAAATAATCGCGGCATACTTCATTGGCCGTTCTCCTTCAACAAATTTTCCTTCCTCATCCTTGAGAAATTTGTTGCACAAAAAGGATCGAAATCCTTGGAGTCTTTTTCCGGCCAATTGAATACAATATTTTTGCCGGCTTTCATCGATGTGAAAGGATCTCTAAA
The DNA here is from genome assembly GCF_024323335.1 of Lathyrus oleraceus. Taxonomy (NCBI): domain Eukaryota; kingdom Viridiplantae; phylum Streptophyta; class Magnoliopsida; order Fabales; family Fabaceae; genus Lathyrus; species Lathyrus oleraceus. Next base: position 220,200,060 of record NC_066579.1, read on the forward strand.
AAACATACAAATGGAGTGTGTTATTATAAAGTAATATTATAACAATATATGGTTAACAAATAGTCAACAAAAAAAACATATAACAATATATGGTAAGTACCTTTATCTCCGACCATATTTTTTCCTTGCCAACCTTCAAGTCCGGACTTCTCCAATTATCACATGTAATCGGAATATGTTGGCGAACAAGGAAACCAATGTAACTTGCCACCATTGAACCGTTAGGCTCAATTAGTTGGTCTTCAGCACTCCAATGTACTTCAAATTTTACACCCTTGTCTCTTGCACGAATGATTGACTTCATAACAGTCAATCCTCATTTGATTTCTTTTTCAACATTATTACGTGATTCATTCGCGGCATTGGTATCGTCTTGGTTAGCCATTTTATCTGTAATATAGAAATGATTCAATAAGACCCAAGTAAGACAATGATTCAATACGTGAACACATTCATATACCAATGCATGCAACAATCTAAACTCTTTTTTTTTATCATTATTGAATACAAACTCACACACACCTACTGCATGCAAAAGACCAATGCAAACTAAACTCTTCCAAGCACAAGCTCAAACACACTTCAACAATCTAAACTCTTCCAAGCACAAGCTCAAACACACTTCAACAATCTAAACTCTTCCAAGCACAAGCTCAAACACACTTCAAATATATCAGTTTTCAATCAGAAATAAAAAACTCAGTTTGCCCTAAACAACATTAATCAACATAATGCACAAAATGAAAAACTAAGTTTAGAAAATGCCCTAATCAAACACATGAAGAAAGTGAACGGTAACGATAGAGAAGAGAAATACCTTAAAGGTGACGGTAACGATGGAGAAGAAAGTGAACAGTGACGGTGGAAGAGGATAACGCAGTGAACGTGAACGGTGAGGGAGGGAGAACGAACGGCGACGATGACGGTGAGGGAGGGAGAACGAACGGATGACGAGAGTAATCGCAGTAGACGGTGGACGCAGTAGAGAGAAAACCCAGTTACGTAAACGAAATAGCTTATGGAGAGGGAAAATAAAGAGACATGCAGTATATGTTATAATTTTAATGTTTACTAAAGGGGACCTTAGAGGGCGCTTTTTTAAAAAAAGCGCCCTCTAAAGGGGACCTAAGAGGGCGCTTCTGAAAGCGCTCTCTAAGGCTTTCCAGAAGCGCCTTCTAAACTGGAAATGTACATGGAGTTAGAGAGCGCTTTTTCAAAAGCGCCCTCTAAGGGTAACCTTAGAGGGCGCTTTCACAAAAGCGCCCTCTATTGTTGTCCCTCCATTTTTTTTTGGCTTCACTTTAGAGGGCGCTTTGTTACAAAAGCGCCCTCTAAAGGGGGTCTAAGAGGGCGCTTATAAAAGCGCTCTCTAAGGCTTTCCAAAAGCGCCTTATAAACTGGAAATGTACATGGACATAGAGAGCGCTTTTTTAGAAGCGCCCTCTAAGGTTACCCTTAGAGGGCGCTTTCAATAAAGCGTCCTCTATTGGTGTCCCTTCATTTCCTCATTATTTTTTCGCTTCACTTTAGAGTGCGCTTTGTTACAAAAGCGCCCTCTAAAGTGCGCTGTCTATTCTAGTAGTATGCTCCTTATTTTTTCTCTTCACTTTAGAGTGCGCTTTTGTAATAAAGCGCCCTCTAAGGGGCGCTGTCTATTCCAGTTTTTGGCGTAGTGAAGGGAGAAACTCAACCTAAAAGCATAAATCCACTATGTGAGGATAGCTTCAACATGCTAGTGAGGGGTTAACCCTATAATAAGCATGGAAGACTCATTGTCCATCACTAAGGATATAGGCGAGTATTACATCTACCTCAAGGATAACTCAAACCTAATAACTAAAGGTTATGAAAAGTTTTTGATTAAGAAAGTGGACTTTGAAACCACAAAAGTATTTGAAGGAGTTATATTTACCAATGAAAAGTATGTACAAAATATGGTCAAAGTTGACTTAGAAGTTCAATTCAAAATAAGTGTTATGAAAAGAAAGTTTGAAAATCAAAAGCATAAGGCTTAGGTTTCTAATGTTTTAAAACAAGCGTTAAATGTTTGCACATAAGTTTTGGCTTGGGTTAGAGTGGAGGGAAGAAGAAGAATGGCTAAAGTCATAATCACACAAGAGATAAGGGTTAAGAAACAAGACCACAAATGGAGTTCCTCTCTTGAGATCATATTGATGATCCAAGTAGCTCCCATCCTTTGGAATATGCAAGCAAAATAATAGTAAGCTCAAACAATCAACACAATCAAACAAGCTCCTCAGGAGATCCTCAATGTATCTTGTATCTTTTACTTTGGATGAACATGGCAATGGTTCTTCAATTTGAGCTCTCATGGAATTCCCTAGCACAAAAGCACACACATCAAAAGTTCCATGATGTAAATCAAGAATGGACAAGAGTGAGTTTAGAGGTTTGGTCCTTCTAATCCATCTTCAACATTAAGGTCCTTTTACTCCAATTTGCATAGGGAAAGTCCTAGAAACTAAGTCCATTTGTCCATTTCTTTGCATTTGGTCCACAACAATCAAAACAAAACACAAGCACAAAGATATATACACAATTATGTGCTCAAGTGAGCAAAAGGCAAATTGCATTAACATAAACATGTGCTGAAATGAGCAAAGGGAAAAGCAAATGAATAATATGTACAAGAATAGAAAATTGCATAAATGTAAAGAGCAAAAAGTAAATGTTAATGGTTAATGGTTAGTGTTATTAGTTAGTGTGCCATAAGGAAAATTTAGCGCTATGTTAAGCAATCGTAATTGGACTTATGTAGAAGTCACAACTATCTGAGGCCGGTCAATAATAATGTAGGCAACAACACAAGTTAGAGGTCTTGATTAGTGAATCAAACTCCAACAACTTGCCATGCCAAAAAGAAGATGAGAAATGATCTTGTATTGATTTAGGTCCTTTGCAAGATTTAGAAAGCAATCTATCCTTAACGCAAAGTCATTCACTTGATTAAACCTCCCTAATCAATGCTAACCATCAAACTTTAACTCAATAATAAAAAATAAAAAAAAGATGTAGAAAGGAAATGAAGAATTAAAGTGCATTAAATGAAATGGAATGAGATAATCAACAAGCTATGACCAAAGATAGAGAAGATCAAGGTCAAACAATAGAAAACAGAAGCAAAATGAAGATTAAAAGTCAAGAAATAAACAAAATATTTTTGGCATTTTTAATATTTAAAATAAAACTTGAATTAAAATATTAAAGAAAGGTTAAACTTTAAACTCACTTCAAATCAACTTTGAAAAGTCCAAGTGAATTATCCCAAGTTCAACAAGGTCAAACAAAGTTTAACAAAAAATTCCAGCATTTTTAAAAGTCAGAAACTATTTTTAATCAATTAAAAATGCAAAAAAATAACCTATTTGAACTAAAATCTCAAATAAATCTCAAATCAATTAATAAATTGATGAGAATATTTTTCATAGATCTATCATCATTCAAAGAGGTTGAGAAAATATTTTTGTATTTTTTGAATATCAAAAACTATTTAAAATGAATTAAAAATAACCAGAAAAGAGAAAATTATTAAAAAATAGCAAATGATAAGATAAAAAATATTAAAAATCATTTTTAGAAACTAAAAATTAAAAGAGAAATAATGCGATTGGTCCCATAATTTTTGGACCAATAATGAAAGAGATATGGATTTTAGAAATAAAATGGAATTAAAAGAAATAAAAGAAAATAGAAATCAGAAATTAAAAATTAGAAAAAAGAAGAGGCGTTGGATGATGGCTCATTAATTGAGCTGGCATATCACGTGGCTCTCAGCACGCTTCCACAATACATCCCAGTCAATGCAACCACACGATGTATTAAAATAAATCATAAGTTTGAACAGCCAGGATTAGATTTAGAATTGGAAATGGATGGCCACGATTGGATCTGGAGACCAGACGGTGGCCAGCGCCACCGTCTTCTCCGGCTAGCTCCGGTGAGAGCTCAAATTTATAGAAGAGCAAATGTGCACCAAAACACACGATCCAGGTACCAAATGAAAGGTGGAGTGATGTACATCACTCCTATGCCACTCAATTCCACTCTAGATCCCTATTGAGAGAGAAATCAAAGATGGAACTTTGGTGGTGTTCAACTGAACTTGCTTGATTTCAAAAATTAAGAACACAATAATAATGCCTCTATGCAGAGGACTTCAGACAACAAAAAATCAAGGCAAATGGAGCAATATATGAGGTGATTCGAAGCAAAATGCAGTTTAGCAAAACCTTTGGATTATGAAGAATTGAGTCACGATCTTGGAGTTCTTTTGCAAACAGAAGCTTCAATGGATCAAGGTGAAGAGGTCTAGGAACTTTAGATCTTAAGAAAACAGTCAAGGAAACTGGATTCTAGATCTAAATTTTTTAGAGAAAATTGAGATTTGTTCCTTTGGTAGGGGTGTGGATTCAATTCAGCAGAGGTTTAGGCGCCATTAGGTTGAAGAATTGTGAAGCTATGGCATGGTATTTATAGACAGAGATGGTTGAATGCATGACCTAACTCGTGTGCATGGGAGAAGAGGGCCTCCATGCATGGGCCTGTACAGGCGCATGGAGGGCCCAATTCTGATTGGAATTGATTGCTTATAACATGATTAGAAGGAATGGACGTGCAGATATGATATCATGAGCTCATGCAATGTGTTTGAAATGAATTTCCAAAAATGCACTAAAAGGTTCTCTTCTTCGAAAATGATGCTTCCAAACTCCAAATGCAACCTTATGAGTAATGGTTGGAAAGCTTGTTGCATAAGGAACAAATTCTATGTGGATCAAAACTCCAATTGGGCCTTGGAAATTAGTGAAAATTGACCTTGAAGTGTAGGCTGCAAAACATGCATATGTGAAGTTTCCAAATTTGGCCAATGTTCAAGCCCTTTTGTCTCAATGATTCAAGCTCCAAATGATAAACTCTTCAACATTAAAGTTGTTTATATTTTAAATACAATCAATTTGGACTTAAATTTTGCATCATTTGGATTTTTAATGAAGAAGTTATGGGCATTTGAAGTTGGACTTTTTCACATTTCAATGCATTTAGTCCAAAGTGACCTATAATGTTTTGCATTATCACATGTATTTATTTTGGGATTTTTCAATTTTTCTCAATATAACATTTGAAGTAGACACATTAATATTTCTAATTCATTAAGTCCCACCTCAAAATCATGAAAAATGAATGAGTTATGTCCTTGGGAAGTTGACCCAAAATTAGGGTTTCAGTCAAAATGACCAATAATGTCTTGGAATGGATGATGACCTTCCAAGCTTCAAATAAAATTTTTATGGACATGAAATTTGTTCATATTGTCCTTAATAACATTTTTACTCTTGAGGTCATCTCCATTTGACCAACACATAAAAAGTTAGGTCTCAGTGCACTTCAAAATAGTCAGATGAATTGACTGGCCAACTTCTCAAGTCCACACCTCAAATCTTGATGAATGGATGATTGACGACACTCAAATGAGTTCAAATATGCATGAAATGATTAATTAAAGAAATTCCCTTGATTTTATTTGACCATGGGCTGAGGTTGCTTCATGAGCAATGCACAGTTGATGAACAAATGCATTAGGGTTTCCTTGGGAAACAAACCTTAAACCCTTTGACTTGCTTTGATCAAAATGATGAATTGAGATACTTGGGAGGTATATTTGATGGATGAGAGCTTTGGGAACCATTACCATGCTTGCTTTCATCTTCTCATGCCCATATCATTGCACAAAGGGTCTCCTAGAAGCCTTAGACCTTGTGATTGCTCAAGCTACAAACAAAAGATGTTAGTGACATATTTTTGTGCTTTTGGTTAGTAAATAAAATGGGGAAAGCAATTATATACAATTCAATCATGCTTGGTGATCTCAAACGACTCACAAGCGGTCCCCACCCAAAGGCAAAGGGAACCAAGATGCTTATGATCCTTGAGGCAATGCAAATATCACGTTATGATGCCATGAGGGATCTTAGGGTCAAAATTAGGGTCTTACAGATGCCCCTATTTAAGGTCATTCTAGCCGGAGAAGTGAAGGTTAAAATCTTTGTCTCGATGAGGTAGAATGGGCTTAAATAATAACAAAGAGACGAATTTTGGTCCCTAAGAGACCTCATGATGCAAATGTATGTATGCAAAAGGTAATACTTTGTGGGGATATGTGTCCATAAAGAAGAAAAGAAATCCATAGAAACTGACAATTCATATGAGTATTTCACTCCATGGGACAGAGACTTTGGGACTCTTAAGGGGATAGAAAAGGAGATAAATTGCGTGAGCAGGTCACGACTTGGAACTTGCTGAGAGACACGAGAGGGATTCCAATGGAAATAGATAAATGGAAATACTCGAGCTGACTCAAAGGCGCATGTGTAAGACCCCAATTTTGTCCCTAAGATCCCTCATGGCATCATATCATATCATTGTCATTTGCCTCAAGGATCATTGTGCACCTTGTTTCCTTCCCTGTGGGTGGGCTATATTTTGAGTGTGATTTCTTGATCACCAAGCATGTTTTGCATTTGTATATCATTGCATTTCTTTTTATCACTAACCAAAAGTACAAAAATATGTCATCTAACCTTGTTACTTGCAGATGAAGCAATCAACAGCCAAGGCAGTCAAGGCAGCCATTGAGCAGTAGATGGTGGCCATTCTTGAGAATTTGGGCACCATAATCATTCACAAGAGATTACATGAGCTATGACATCATTTTGAATCAGAATCCCAAGTGGTAGAAGCTTGAATTTCATCTGAACATAGCCAGGGCAACTGAAACCCTAGCCAGTCAACTGCTCAGTCAACTGTGGATTTTGGAGGTGGGAAGTGATTAGAAATACTTCATTCATGTTCAAACAGGTCTCATTTGACATTTCAAACATCAACGTTGAAGAAAATAAAGTCAGGTCAAAACTTTCCAAAAATAGAAAGTGACCTATAATTCAAAATTGCCAAAAATGGAAAGTTTTTCTCCTCAAGATTACATCACCAAAAATGCTTCAAATGAAATTTTGTTGAACATTAAAGTTGCAGATCTTTCTCTCCCATTTCGAAAAAGTCCAAGAACATCAATTTCTCATTTGTGGTTGAAGAGATATGATCAAAACATGGCCAAGTGTGGATTGAACTTCAAAAGTGCATAACTTTCAAACCAATGCTCCAAATCATGTGGCTCTTTTTGCTAAATTCTTGTCATGACCTATAATTTCATAATCTTGCATTGCATTGCATCATTTCTCATCACATGAACTTTTGCATTTTCACTTGAATTTTGGAGGGAAATTTCACAATTTAAAATTGGTGAATAATTTGGATATTTTGCAATTGCCAATGATTTTAAAATGTCATTTTAAGTGAAATTAGCTCAAACTCGTGCACTGTTCACATGCCATACTCATGCATAAAGGTGAAAATGCAATTTGTCCAAACACCTCCATTCTCCCTAATTTTTCATTAGCATTTGGTTTAGCATAAGTAAACATGTTTAGCATAGAGTATATAAAGCTAAACCTAACAGAAAATCAAAGAAGACAATTCACAAATCTCAGATCTAGAATTTTTGCTCAAATTTTTCTCTCAATTTCTTAAAATCAAGTTGCATAATCCTTGCCTAGTTCATCACCTAGCATCATCACTGATCAATATTCAAGCAAGAACCACTTGAATTCGTGCAAATTTGGAGCTGCTCAAAGCAATAACTCAACAATGGTGAAATCTTGAATCTGTGGAATCGTGACCAATTGAACATCCAAACCTCATCCAATCCACTCCACAAGCTTGCTAGAGGAAGATCTGAGCACTACAAGGCCTGGAACACACGAATTTCCAAACTGCTCTTCAAGAGGTCACTAATTCGACTCTCTCTTTTCTCAATTTTATTATGTGATTCTTGTAGATCTCTTTCTTGTGAGCATGCTGAGCTTAAAATCATTTAAAACCGTGCATTATTCACTGAGAATCGAGTGTTTAAAGTTTCATGTTGAATTTGTTTTTTACTCGATCCACATGATTTAGGATGATAAATGCTTGATGTTTGCTTGATTCGTGATGTGTGTTGTGTGTGCTTCATGAATATATGCGTATCTTAAATTTCTGGAGATTTTGTTCATCGAGTTCATGCTCTGTTTACTGTTCATGGCGCGGTTTAGTGGAGAAGATGACACAGGTGTTTTGGCAACGGTTTTCCTCTTGCATATGCCACGCTTTTCTGTTTCCAAAAGTCCTGTTAAACCGTTGCCTAAGCATGCTAGGGTTTGAATCTTATTGGTCATGGGAGCGTGCCATGCTGAGCGCTGATTGGCTCTGGCCAATGTTAATGAAACGCCGCGTTCAGGGGAAGGCGCCAAATCCAATTTTTGAAATTAATTCAAATATTTCCTATTAATTCATTTTCCATTCAATTTTTATTTCATTTTCCATTTGCATTTTAGAAAATTCATAACTAATTCAATAATCATCCAATTGACATGGGATTTTTTGCATTAGTTTCCTTTTTCTCTCTACCTTTTTATCAGCATGATAACCAAAGTTGTGCCTGGCCTGGATTTATTTTTCCCTAGTGTTCTTGTATGTATGTGCATTTTGAACATTGCTTGCCTTTTCCTTTGTGAAATGATGGTTGTTAATCCTATGCTTCTGAAATTTTTCATGTTGAAACTAGACACTTTGCTGGACATTTTGGTGTTGAGTTTGCATTTTTATCATTTGTGGTTTCTGGTTTGTGATTTTTCTAAGTAGGTGTGACAATTTGTGTCATACCTTGTGATGTTCATCTTGTGCTATGTGTTTACCCTATCAAATGATGCTCAATTGTTCTGATTTTTTGCATGCTGATCATATGAGATGTCTTGAATATGCATGATATTTTCCAGATTTTTGTGAATCATTTCTGATTTAATTGAGAGTTTTCATTCTGTTTGGTCACATTTGGACTTTAAAATTGTCTTGAACTTCAATTGATCATAAAATGCATTTGGTAAATGATATTGATGTGAGACTTTTTGCTATGTGTCAATAATTGTTTGAAGTTGATTCATGTTAATTTTCAGCTTCTGTTTTGGATTTTTTCCTCATCTTTGACCCTAGGCTTTGACCTAGTGGTTTGCCTCTCATGTTTGAAGCTTTGTTTCAGGTTACACATTCAAGTTACACAACTGATGATGCCTCATCTTGAGAGCATTTGATATTTGCTTTTGATTACTAATGGGTGTTTTGTAGGTTGATGTTGACTCTCTTGAGTTTGACTTTTGGATTACACATTGTGTATATTGGTTATCTGTTGCATTAACTGTTGGTTGATTGTCTGTATAGTTGTAATGATTTGTTTGATTTTTCAACAGGTACATTAGTTGCTTAAGTTCACTTTTGAACTTGCTTTTGCTTGGTTGCTTAACCACTTAGGTATAACCTCTCTTCTTCATGTAGTCTGGAAGACCTGGCCTGTTATGTGGTCAGGCACCTGTCTGAAGTCCTCCTTAAGAGGCAATGCTTGTGATTGTTTACTCTTTGTGCCAAGCAGGAAAAGTCCTCATATGAGGCAATTGGTAGATAAAAGAGATGTGTAGTCCATCTCCTACTATTCAGTGTGTCATCCCTTTGCCCACATAACATGTTGATGCATTGTGGATATTAACCCAAGATCTATAGAGTCATTCACTTGTGGAGAGAGTTCCAACTTTCTGAACTCCCACAACTTCTATTATTCAAAGCTCTCCCTGACCAGGGATAAGAGCTATGAGGCATACCCCTCATCTCCATTTCATCTGCTTCACCTTAACTCTCAATGTTAAGGTTAAGAGCACAACTTACCCCATTCCAGTAGACTTTAAAGTCTAACCTTGCTTGAGCCTAATTGCTTGTATATAGTGTGTGCTAATTGACTTGTATGTTTGTTACTTGATTAATCTGTGCATATTTGCTTGAGTGTGCCTTAGTGCATTTATCATCATTTATATATCATTTCATAAGCTTGGCTTTATAGCATTTTGCTTTGTCCATGGAGGAGACAAGCATAAGTCCATTACTTGGCAGTTATTCCTATGATATGGTGTGAGACTAGTGTAAGTCCATTGATTGGCATCCGGTATCATTGTTTTGTTTTAGGAGATTGGTGTAAATCCATTGATTGGTATCCGGTATCCGTGTTTGTTTTGTGAGATTGGTATAAGTCCCTTGATTGGCATCCGGTATCATTGTTTGTTTTAGGAGATTGGTGTAAATCCATTGATTGGTATCCGGTATCCGTGTTTGTTTTGTGAGATTGGTATAAGTCCATTGATTGGCATCCGATATCATTGTTTGTTTTAGGAGATTGGTGTAAATCCATTGATTGGTATCCGGTATCCGTGTTTGTTTTGTGAGATTGGTATAAGTCCATTGATTGGCATCCGGTATCATTGTTTGTTTTAGGAGATTGGTGTAAATCCATTGATTGGTATCCGGTATCCACCTTTGTTTGTGAGGTTGGTATAAGTCCATTGATTGGCATCCGGTATCACCTTTCTTTGTTCATTTGCTTACTTGCATTGTTGCCTTATTCCAAAGGAATCACTTGAATCATCTTCCATATGATTTCAAGAGGTGAACATCTAAGAAGTTTTACTTCCTCACCCTCCCACCTTTTGTTTCTTTAAACTCCCTTTTCACATTGTTAATTCAAAAACTTTGACACATATTGTGCAAACATTGTCATCTCTTTTCAAATTAGAAACCTAGGCCTTAGGCCTTTGATTTTTTCAAACTCCATTTCATAATACTTCTTTGAATTGAATTCTAATCATACTTTGACCATCTTTTGTGAATAAACCCTAATTGGTTAATCCAACTCATTCAATTGTTTTGTGGCTTTGTCCATCTTTGATAAGTTTTCATACATTAGCCATAGGTTTGATTTATCCTAGTTGGTTGATGTTAATCTCACCTTCTTGTCCTTAGTGATTGAATTGTAAGACTTCCTTGCTTATTATAGGGTTAACCCCTCACTAGCAAGTTGAAGTTGTTCGCACATGGTGGACTTGTTGTTTGTATAAGGTTGAGTTTTCTCCCGTGGATAACGAAAGACCTTAGGGCTTTTGTTTAAAATGAACCCACTCATATTTTGGAAATCTTTTAGCCGAACTACGGCGTTTTGATCCTTACCTTCCATGGAAAGGTACGTAGGCAACGGGTTCATCCGTTCAAACACAAAAATAATAATTTTATATTCTTTTCTCATCTTCCCAATCATGTTTACACAATATTTCATAAACAAATAAACTTTTTTATACAACAAGTGTGAAAAGAGGTTCTCTAGGAGTACCTAGGACGTTTTGGGTGCCTAACACCTTCCCATTGCGTAATTAACCCCTTACCCAGATGTCTGACCTTTTCATTAGTTTTCTATGTGTAAAACTTCTTAGGCTTTTGTTCGCTTTTTAGCCATTCCTTTGGATAAATAAAAGTGCGGTGGCGACTCGATTCTTTGTATGCTTTGCTTTTGGTTTAATCAATAAATCATAAAGTGACGAATACACCGCTACAGAAAAGTGGCGACTCCACTGGGGAGATCTATTGAGATCTTCCTTGGTGGTTTTGCCTACTCTTCACCCTTGTTGTATGATATTGTTTATGTGTTATTTGACATATTTTTGTACAATTTGGGATAACTGTATTGATTGTAATGTTTGAATTGCTTGATATACAATTGTTGTTTGCTTTGGTGATCTCTGTGAGATGAGTTCTATACCCGAACTCGAGTGCACCTTAGGATAGGAGAATGGCATAGTCTTGTCGACTGGTGTGGAGTATTCCTTAGCCAGTTGACTTGCGAGCCCATTCACTTGGTGGAGGTCATGTTGGATTAATAATGTCACACAAGTTATTTGTGGTTAGGCATTATTCTTTCAATCATGTGCCTTAGAAGCCAAGGACCTTAGTTTACCAAGCCCATCTTGGCCTATTTTTAGGACGTAGTGCGGAGGTCGTTCAGATGTCAGTTCTGATGCGATTGTTACGCGATACTACACTCATAAGAGTCTCTCTTGAGAATATTTTTGGAATACGAGTATTCGTTCCTCCGATAATATCCGAAAGAAGGGACGATGATTATGGGAACCTCTGGTAGAACATGTTTGGCAGGTTTAAACCCTAGTACACTCCCTTTGGGTGGTTCTTAACCGAGACTCCATGCTCGTGACTCTCAACAAACCCGTGATTCATGGTTGAGTCGTTCAGACATCCTTAATATCAATGGAACTTGGGCGTTGATAATGTGTAAACCATAATCCGCCAAAATGGATGATTGATATTAAGGATGATTGAGCCGGTTCATGTATCGTTAATATCAATGGAACTTGGGTGTTGATAAGGTGAAAACCATAATCCACCAAGATGGATGATTGATATTAGGAATATAATAAGCTTTCCCATGACCTTTGTCTGGTGTGACTTGCTTGATCCTTGAGTGTGATTGTTGCATTCATGCATTCATGCATTCATCTGCATTCATGTCATCAGAAAACTGAGAAAATTTTCAAGGAACTTAAAGGGTTTATTTGCAAAATTTTCGGACATGGAAAGACCAAAAAGGCATATAAAGAAGTACAGCTTTAGACAACCTGATGTGAAAGAGTTAAGGAATCTGACATCTTATGTATTAGATCCCTTGGGTTTCAAAGCTCGTTATGGGAAGCTTCTGCCTCTATTGACTACTCAGGTTGATGAGGGGTTGATGAGTACTTTGGCTCAGTTCTATGATCCTCTGTATCACTGCTTCTCATTTCCGGATTTCCAGCTGTTGCCTACGCTTGAGGAGTATGCTCGTCTTATTGGGATCCCGATTCTGGATCAGGTGCCGTTCAGTGGCTTAGAGAGTATTCCGACTTCTCGAGAGATCGCAAACTCGTTGCACATAGATGAATCCCTTATTGAGGCGCATATGACCACCAAAGGTGGAATTCAGGGTCTTCCTTCTGATTTCCTCATCGCTCAAGCTACTGTTTATGGGAAGACCAGGAGTGAGGATGCCTTTGAGGCTTTATTTGTGTTACTCATCTATAGTTTGGTATTGTTCTCCAACATCGACAAATTTGTGGATGTGAACGCCATTAGGATCTTTTCAGTTCTTAATCCCGTTCCAACTCTGTTGGGTGATGCCTATGTCTCTTTGCATCTGAGGAATGCAAAGGGTGGAGGAGTTATTGTGTGTTGTTTGCCTCTGTTGTATAAGTGGTTTATTTCTCACTTACCGCAGACGGTTGCTTTCAAGGAGAACAAGGGATGTCTACGGTGGTCTCAGAGACTTATGTCTCTCACTAATGATGATATCTCTTGGTATGATCGCGTGTATGATACTATGCAGATCATTGATTATTGTGGTAAATTCCTTAATGTGCCTCTTCTCGGTACATGTGGTAGGATCAACTACAATCCTATCTTAGCACGTCGTCAGCTTGGGTTCCCCCTAAAGGATAAACCTCATAACATTCTGTTAGAGGGTGTATTCTTTCAGGAGGGTAAAGATCCCCAAGGCCTGAAAGCCAGATTTGTCCGCGCTTGGCGCAAGATTCAGAAGAACGGTAGGAGCGAATTGGGTCCAAAGAACTGCATAGCTCTGGAGCCATATACCTCTTGGGTCAGACAGCGAGCTTCTGAGTACCTGATGCCGTATGACTATCCGAGACCTACACCGTTGGTTGTGGCTGGGCCTTCAACCCTCCCTAACCAAGATGTGGAGGAGTTGAGAGAAGAAGACCTTTCACGTGCTTGGATCCGTGAAAGAGAAGAGTTGCTTCAGCAAATCAAGGAGAAGGACGCTCTGATCGAGTTTCTCGAGCATCAGGTGATCGATGATCCGAATGATACTTGGACTTCTCTGCTTCCTCAGTCTTCCAAGTTCTGGAAGAGGAAGTATGATCGACTTGCAAAGGAGAAAGCGGATATGGAAGCTGCCTATGGGAGAGAGATCAATAAGCTTTGTGTATCTCGTCTTCCAGCATCCCGAGCTTCTAGGGACCCATAGGATGTTTATTTTCCTTTTCCCTTGTAATAATCAAAAATGATGTACTTCTTTGTCTCGAATATATTTGATGAGATATTTTTCCATATGCTATTAAATGCTTAAATATTCAAAATTTGCAAATAAATACCCTAAAAGGTTCCTTGAAAAAAAACAAAGCATATGCACAAGCATCGCATGCATCATTTTGCATAAGCAGGTTGTTCTGGTCTTCTTGTCTGTGGCCTAACTCTGTGCTCTTCATTTATTTCGAAGACAAGCTGACTCACCGGTACTATACCAGAGCCAATTCTGCTAGAGTGATGGATCAATTGGAACAAGAGAACAGAGAGCTGAAGGAAGAGGTCGCTCGTTTGAGTGCTCTGATGGAGCAGTTTCTGTCTGCTCAAAACCAACCTTCTCCACCTCCTGCAACTCCTCCCAAGAGGACGGTTATATCTGAATTCGTTGCTCCGACTGTACCAGCTGCCAGTGCTCACTTCGGGTCGAATGCCATGCCAGTCGGGTTTCCGTGGGGTATGCCTCCGGGTTTCATGCCAGATATTCCACCTCCGACTTTTGCTTCCATGCCGGCATCTAGCCCGGTCCTTGCTGCTGCTCCTCCTGTCGTGCATACCATTCCCAGGGTAGACGACACCATCTATCATTCTGAGCCGTCTGAGGGCCCAGATGTCAATGAGAAGATGGATGCAATGAATGACCAATTCCTTGAGCTGCGTAAGGAATTGAAGACCCTCCGAGGGAAAGATTTGTTTGGCAAGTCTGCTGCTGAACTTTGCCTTGTTTCCGATGTTAAGATTCCAATCAAATTCAAAGTGCCTGACTTTGAAAAATATAAGGGGAACACCTGCCCTCTCGCTCACCTGGTCATGTATGCCAGGAAAATGTCGACGCAAATAGATAATGATCAGCTTTTGATTCATTATTTCCAGGATAGTTTGTCCGGTGCGGCTCTTCGCTGGTATATGAGCCTTGACAGCGCAAACATCCGATCCTTCAACGATCTTGGCGAAGCCTTCGTCAAGCAGTACAAATATAATGTTGATATGGCGCCTGACCGTAATCAACTCAGGGCCATGTCTCAGAAGGATAAAGAGACATTTAAGGAGTACGCCCAGAGGTGGCGAGAGTTAGTAGCTCAGATTACTCCTCCGCTGGAAGAGAAGGAAATGACTAAGATCTTTTTGAAGACTCTTAGCTCATTCTATTATGAGCGGATGGTTGCGAGTGCTCCCTCTGATTTCACCGAGATGGTGAACATGGGGATGCTTCTGGAGGAAGGAGTCCGTGAGGGACGTCTGAGTAAGGATGAGAACTCTTCTAAACGGTATGGGGCGTTTAAGAAGAAAGATGGGGAGGCACATGCTGTGCAATCCCATGCTAAACCAAGAAGACCCTCTGTCAAGAGGAAGCCTGCGCGTCATCAGCACCAGGTGGCTCATATAGCACCTGTTTTCAGAGATAATGCTCAGTATCAACAGCCTAATCAGCATCAGCAACAACCTCAGTATCAACAGCAGCACCGTCCATAGCAACAGGCTTACCAGCCTCGTGGCAGTACTAGTAACCAAGCCAATCTGAATTATGATAGGAAGAAGATCAGCTTCGATCCCATTCCTATGTCATATGCTGAATTATATCCTTCCTTGTTGGAAAGGAAGCTGGTTACTCCCAGGGATCCTCCGGCTGTGCCTGCGAACCCGCAGTGGTGGTATAAGCCAGATCAACACTGTGTTTATCATTCCGGTGCTCCGGGACACAACATTGAGAATTGCTATCCATTGAAGACTAAGGTGCAAGACCTTATGCGGTGCGGTATTCTGAGCTTCGAGGACTCAGGCCCCAATGTTACAAAGAACCCATTGCCCGAGCATGGGAAATCAGTGAACATGGTCCAGGGGTGCCCTGGGAAGTATAAAGTCAAATATGTGAGTCATATTCGACAGTCATTGGTCGAGTTGCATCGTTCGCTGTGTCAATACAGTCATATGGAGCATGACCATGACAGGTGCCGCATTTGCTCCGTCAATAGACTGGGTTGTCGCCAAGTGCGAAGAGAGCTTCAAGAGCTATTGGATGAAGATACTATAGAGATTCTTCAGAATCGAAATATGGATGAAGACGAACCAGAAGTCAATGTTATTTCTCCTGTGTTCAAGTTGCCTGAGCCTGTTGTCATCCGTTATGATGGTAGCAAGCCGAAGGTCTCTCCTTCTCTGATAATCAAGCCTGTAGGCCCTGTGCCTTATTCTTCGGATAAAGCGATTCCCTTTCGGTATAATCCCGTTGTTGTGGAAGATGGGAAAGAAGTGTCGTTGCCTTCAACCTCCGTGGTTAATATTGCTGATGTGAGCAGGTTGACCCGTAGTGGTCGTGTGTTTTCTGCACCCCCAAAGCATCATGTTGTTTCTGACTCTGTTGAGCGTCCGGTTGGGACTGCTGTGAGTGTTCAGAATCCGGCACCTGCTGCCAAACCCTCCTCTGTACAAAAGACTCCTGCTTCTTCTGTTGGCCCGAGTGGCGTTGTGAATGAAGAATGTGATGAGATGCTGAGGCTCATCAAAAAGAGTGAGTACAACATTGTAGACCAGCTTCTACAAACGCCATCCAAAATCTCCGTATTATCTTTGCTGCTGAATTCAGAACCCCATAGGGAGGCTCTGCAGAAAGTTTTGGACCTGGCTTTTGTCGATCATGATGTCACTATTGAACAGTTTGACAGTATTGTTGCAAACATCACTGCTTGCAACACCTTGAGTTTCTGTGACGCTGATCTCCCTGAGGAGGGAAGAGACCACAACCTGGCTCTACATATTTCTATGAACTGCAAGACTGATGCCATGTCCAATGTGCTGGTGGACACTGGGTCATCTCTTAATGTATTGCCAAAGACCACACTCTCTCGATTGTCGTATCAGGGGCCTCCCATGAGGCAGAGTGGTGGTGTTGTGAAGGCTTTTGATGGGTCGCGTAGGACCGTGATTGGGGAAGTTGATCTCCCAATCAAAATTGGACCAAGTGATTTCCAAGTTACCTTCCAGGTTATGGATATCCACCCATCATATAGTTGTCTCCTCGGTAGACCATGGATTCACGAGGCTGGCGCCGTGACATCCACCCTACACCAGAAGCTGAAATTCGTTAAGAATAAGAAACTGGTTGTGGTAGGGGGAGAAAAGGCTCTCCTGGTTAGCCACTTGTCTTCTTTCTCGTATATTGATGCTGAGGATGAAGTTGGAACGCCTTTCCAAGCTTTATCTGTTGCTGAGCCAATTGAGAAGAAGTCTTCTTCATTTGTTTCCTACCGAGATGCGAAACTGGCCATTGAATGTGGTGCAGTTGCTGGTTTAGGGAAGATGATCGAGCTTGAAGACAACAGATCCCGGGCTGGCATTGGCTACTGTTCTGGGGCATTTAACGAGCATGGGTTGTTCAAGAGTGGAGGTTTCATCCATGCTGATCAAGCTGAAGAAGCTGCTGCTATTCTGGAAGAGGATGTAGAGGATTTGAGCAACTTCATCATACCTGGTGGTGTCTGCCACAATTGGGTCGTTGTAGATGTTCCTACAGTCATTCATAGATCAGAGTAATGGTTCACTTTGTTCAAAACCCTTCTCCCATACCAAAAGGAGAAGTGATGACATTGTTGGCAGCATTTATACAATGATATTTTCATTCAATTAATGCATTGTTAAACATTTGTTTTTCCATTTGTTTTCACTTTTTGCTTTTGCATGAAATCAGTGATCACAAAAAACCCATAAAAAGAAGAATAAAAGCAATCTTTTCATCTGCATAATGGTTTGCTTGTTTAAATTCTAAAGTTTTTATTAACCAAAATCATTATGCAGGTTGATTCTGAAACCCATTGAACATAATGATCCAACGCCATCTCCCAATTTTGAATTCCCTGTATTCGAGGCAGAAGAAGATGATGTTGAGGAAATTCCTGATGAGATTACCCGTCTCCTTGAGCACGAGAAGAAGATCATTCAGCCGCATCTCGAAGATCTGGAAACAGTCAACTTGGGGTCTGAAGATTGTGTTCGAATGGTGAAGATTGGGGCACTTCTTGAAGAGTCCGTCAAGAAGAGGTTGATCAGTTTGCTACGAGAATATTCAGATATCTTTGCTTGGTCATATGAAGACATGCCGGGTCTAGATATAGATATTGTGCAACATTTCCTGCCTTTGAAGTCTGAGTGCGTGCCTTTGAAGCAGAAGCTCAGAAGAACTCATCCAGATATGGCAATGAAGATCAAAGAGGAAGTTCAGAAGCAAATTGATGCGGGGTTTCTGGTGACTTCTACATATCCTCAATGGGTGGCCAATATTGTGCCTGTGCCTAAGAAAGACGGAAAAGTCCATATGTGTGTTGATTACAGAGATTTGAATAAAGCTAGTCCTAAAGATGATTTTCCTCTACCACACATTGATATGTTGGTAGACAATACAGCTAAATTCAAAGTCTTTTCCTTTATGGACGAATTTTCCGGATATAATCAAATCAAGATGGCACCCGAGGATATGGAGAAGACAACATACATCACACCTTGGGGAACATTCTGTTATCGAGTGATGCCCTTCGGTTTGAAGAACGCCGGAGCCACGTATCAACGAGCTATGACTACCTTGTTTCATGATATGATTCACAAGGAGATAGAGGTCTATGTCGATGATATGATTGCTAAGTCCCGAACGGAAGTTGAACATGTTGAGAATTTGTTGAAGCTTTTTCAGCGTCTGAGGAAGTTTAGACTTCGCCTGAATTCGAACAAATGTACATTTGGAGTCCGTTCCGGCAAGTTGTTGGGTTTTATAGTCAGCGAGAGAGGTATTGAAGTTGATCCTGCAAAGGTCAAAGCAATACAAGAGATGTCTGCACCCAAAACTGAGAAGCAAGTCCGAGGTTTTCTTGGCCGCTTAAACTATATTTCCAGATTTATATCCCACATGACTGCCACATGTGCGCCGATATTCAAGCTCCTTCGGAAAGATCAGTCTCAGGATTGGACCGAGGATTGCCAGAAAGCTTTCGACAGTATCAAAGAGTATCTGTCTGAACCTCTGATCTTGTCTCCGCCTGTGGAAGGAAGACCTCTGATTATGTATTTGACTGTTCTTGAAGACTCGATGGGTTGTGTGCTCGGTCAACAAGATGAATCAGGGAAGAAAGAATCTGTTATCTACTACCTCAGTAAGAAGTTTACTGATTGTGAGTCTCGATACTCTATGCTTGAGAAGACGTGTTGTGCTTTGGCTTGGGCTGCTAAGCGTTTGCGCCAGTACATGATAAATCATACAACTTGATTGATATCCCGAATGGATCCAATCAAGTATATTTTCGAGAAGCCTGCTTTAACCAGGAGGATTGCCCATTGGCAGATGTTGTTGTCTGAGTATGATATCGAGTATCGAGCTCAGAAGGCTATCAAAGGTAGTATCTTGGCTGACCATTTAGCGCACCAGCCGATTGAAGATCATCAGTGTGTTCAGTACGACTTCCCAGATGAGGAGATTCTGTATTTGAAAATGAAAGATTGTGATGAGCCTACACTTGATGAAGGTCCGGAACCTGGTTCCAGATGGACGATGGTGTTTGATGGCGCTGTGAATCAGTACGGAAATGGAATTGGGGCAGTAATCATCACTCCTCATGGCACACATATTCCGTTTACAGCAAGGCTAACTTTCAAATGCACGAATAACATGGCTGAGTATGAGGCCTGCATTATGGGACTGGAAGAATGTATTGATTTGAGAATCAAGCATCTTGATGTGTATGGTGATTCGGCCCTAGTTGTTAATCAGATCAAGGGTGAATGGGAGACGAATCAGCCAGGTCTCATTCCGTATAGAGATTATGCAAGAAGGATTTCAACATTCTTTACAGAAGTTGACTTTCATCATATTCCTCGAGAGGATAATCGGATGGCAGATGCGCTTGCTACGCTTGCTTCGATGATTGTGGTCAAGTATTGGAACGAAGTTCCCAACATTGCCGTGATGCGCTTGGATAGACCAGCTCATGTATTTGCAGTTGAAGAAGTCAATGATGACAAGCCTTGGTATTTTGATATCCAGAATTTCCTCCAGAACCAGGTCTACCCGCCTGGGGCATCTGTGAAAGATAGGAAAACTTTGAGAAGGTTGTCAGGCAGTTTCTACCTCAGTGGTGAAGTGCTGTATAAGAGAAATTTTGACATGGTTTTGCTCAGATGCGTGGATAGACACGAAGCAAACCTGTTAATGACTGAGGTCCATGAGGGTTCATTTGGTACTCATTCCAATGGACATGCCATGGCTAGAAAGATGCTGAGAGCAGGCTACTATTGGCTGACAATGGAGTCTGACTGCTGCGAGTATGTGAAGAAATGTCACAAGTGTCAGATTTATGCGGATAAGATTCATATTCCTCCGACACTTCTGAATGTGATTTCATCACCATGGCCTTTCTCTATGTGGGGAATTGACATGATCGGCATGATTGAACCGAAGGCGTCCAATGGACACAAGTTTATTCCCGTAGCAATTGATTACTTCACCAAATGGGTTGAAGCCGCGTCGTATGCGAATGTGACCAGGCAGGTGGTTGTGAAGTTTATCAAGAACCAGCTGATTTGCCGTTATGGTGTGCCAGATAAGATCATTACTGATAATGGATCTAATCTGAATAATAAGATGATGGATGAGTTATGCGCTGAGTTCAAGATTGCACACCATAACTCCTCTCCTTACAGACCTAAGATGAATGGGGCTGTTGAAGCTGCTAATAAGAATATTAAGAAGATTATCCAGAAGATGACAGTTAAGTACAAAGATTGGCATGAGATGCTGCCATTTGCTTTGCATGGATATCGTACATCTGTCCGCACTTCAACAGGGGCAACCCCTTTCTCTCTTGTTTATGGCATGGAGGCTGTTCTCCCAGTAGAGGTGGAGATCCCATCAATGAGAGTCTTGATGGAAGCCAAGTTGACTGATGCTGAATGGATTCAGAGTCGTTATGACCAACTGAATTTGATTGAGGAGAAGCGATTGACTGCCATGTGTCATGGTCAGTTATATCAGCAGAGAATGAAGAAAGCATTCGATAAGAAGGTCAAGCCTCGTGTGTTTCGAGAAGGTGACCTCGTGCTCAAGAAAGTCTTGTCTTTCGCGCCCGATGCCAGGGGCAAGTGGACTCCAAACTATGAGGGTCCATATGTTGTTAAGAGAGCCTTTTCAGGCGGAGCTTTGATGCTTACAACAATGGATGGGGAGGATTTCACTCGTCCTGTGAATTCAGATGCAGTCAAGAAATACTTTGCCTAAAAAAAAAGTATGCAAATGAAAAAAACAGAATAGCTCGCTAAGTTGAAAACCCGAAAGGGCGGCTTAGGCAAAAATGAGCGTCTCGGTGGAGAACCCGCAAGGGCAATCCAGGCAAAAATTAGAGACCTTGAAAAAAAGAATATTTGCATCCCGCTAGATTGAGTACCTCACCCTGGGGAAATCTAGGAAAAAATTAGGGATT
This sequence comes from Lathyrus oleraceus, assembly GCF_024323335.1. NCBI lineage: Eukaryota > Viridiplantae > Streptophyta > Magnoliopsida > Fabales > Fabaceae > Lathyrus > Lathyrus oleraceus. The sequence continues at coordinate 220,221,587 of NC_066579.1, forward strand.
TGGCAAGTAACTGCATCCTGACAAGACTTTCTGTTCCGCAGCTGTCTTTTCGTCGGAAGTTCTCGATTCGTCGTCGACTGAAGCTTCGCATACATCGAGATTCAAATTGGTAGAGAAAGGATAATTATGTTCAATGTAGCCCTCTTCCAATATATATCACTGATTTCAAATTTGTACAGATCTATGGAGTCTTGCCATTTGCAGGCTACCATTCCATCAAATCAATTTGAGCTTTTTATCCAATTATTTGCACTCTTATTTGTTTCAATTCAACAAATGTTTTGCATGTTTTAATTGATAAAATGTCATTGTTTTCAACAAATAAATTTTTTCAAATTGTTGTTTTAAACAAAGTGAACATTCACAATGATGAAAGGATACTCAAGAATTTCTCAGTGCTCTCCCAAGGGTGGCATGATTTCCAACAGGTAAGACATTTGTTCATATTCCTAACATGGTTGTATCCTCTTTATCCTGCTTTGTTGTTGGGGTTGTTCCCCAAGCAGAGTTGTTGTTATGGGTTGTTCCCCAAGCAGAGTGCTTGTTGGAGATTTCGTTTTCTTCTCCAGCAGTATTCTCTCCCAGCATGGGTGTTTTCCTTTTGGTAGATTTGGTAGTTGGTGGTTTGAAACCCCGGTACCCCGTCACTCTCTCCAGTGCAGTCGCTAGCGGAGTTGTTGTTTCTCTCCTCAGCATGGTTGCTTTCTTTTTGAAGATTCAATGGTTGGTAGATTGATATCCCGGTACTTTACCATTTTCCTCAGCATTGTCGCCAGCGGAGTTGTTGCTATCTCCCCATCAGAGCGTTTAGCCTTCAGCAGAGTAGTGATTATTTTCCTCCTCAGCAGTTGTTGATTTGTTTTTGGAAGGTGTAGTATTCAGTGGTTGATTCCCCAGCTCTCCTCCATATCCCCAGTGGGTCCCTCAGTGGATTCCCTAGCCGTCAGTAGATTTGTGGTTTGGTGGATTGTATTTATGCAAAATCCCCAAAAGAGTTGGTATCCCCAACAGAGTCAGGATTGCATCTGTGATAATCCCCTCAGAGTCTCCGCCAGAGCTGGTATCCTCGACAGAGTTACTGTTGTGGCAGTTTCTGCTTGTTAAAATCTCTGTTTCCCCAGTAGGGTCAGTTGGTGGTCTAGCATCCAGAGATTGGGTTGATTTCCTGATTGCTTTTTATCCTCAGTAGAGTGGCTTGTTGCAGAATCTACTTGTGTGATCTGTTTTTCCTTCAGTGGGTGTATTCCCGATGGAGTGGCTACTTGTGTTCTCCCCAGGTAGAGTTGCTGGTGCAGTAGATTCTACATGGATGACCTGTTCTCCCTTTGTGGGTTGTTCCCCAGAGGAGTTGTGTGGAGTTGCTTTCGTAGCAGTTCTCGCTTGTGCAGTGGATGTTTGTTTCTCAGTTGATACTGAAGATCCCCCTGCAGATATCTCGAGATTTCCCATTCCCCAACAGATTTGTCTTTGTGGCTGTTTATGCCTGTTGTGACTTTCTGTACCCCAGTGGGGTTGATCGTCGATCCATCACTCAGAGATTTGGTGATATCTCTGATCTTTTGCCTCCCCGCAGATCTTTGCTTTTCGGCACATAGATCTCCCGCAGATTGGCTTTCCGTTTGGTTCTTCCTCTGGAAGTGTAGTATCGGGTGTTTGATTCTTGGGCCTGTTCGTGTTAGATATGTCTGTTTTGTCAGCATTCATCAAACATAAATCACGCATATTCATGCATAATCATAAAACATTCAGATATTCATGTTGCATTTTTTGCCATATATCTTTTGTTTGTTGTCCCCTGCTCTGGGTGATATAGATCTCAATAGATCTCCCCAAACAGATGTCGGGTGTTTAAATCTCTCCATATAGATTCAGCCCCATAAGCAGAAAGTGTTTGTCTTTCCTTCTGCAGTTCCCCACTGAGATTATCCTCGTGGATGACGGTTTCTTCCGTTTCCTCCCAACACATATATTGGGATGGATCTTCCTATTGAGTTATATCCTCATAGGACGAGTCTTGATTCAGTCTGTCTGTTCGGATTGATCCCGAATAGACCATTTGTCAACTGTTTCTCGTGCTTCCCTGTGGAATAAATGAATAATTTGGCCAGTAACCGGCAAAAATTCTTTTTATCCCCGGTGGAATCTTTTTGGGCCTCTACCCTCATACCGGTAGTTGTAAGTCCTATGTTCCCTCTGCTTGGTGGAATTTGTGGTTGTATACCTTTTATTCCTCAGCAAGGGTCGATTTGGTTTTCTACCCAGTAGTCGGTAGTTGTATATCCTATTTTTTTTCTGCTCTTCAGTAGTTTGTGGTTTGTTATAAACCCTATGTTGTTTCCCGTGCGGAATTGTGATTCTTTCATTCCCCACGCGGAGTTGTTTGGTCTTCTACCCCGTATTTGGTAGATGTAAACCCTACTTTTTATCCTCATCAGAGTTGTTGGCTACTACCTAGTATCCGGTAGTTGTAAGCCCTATCTCTTTTCCCCTAGCAGAGGTAACCTTTGTGGTTCAGTCTGGTTGATGGTGGATTTTATGGTCTTCTACCCAGTATTCGGTAGTTGTAACTCCTATGCTGTTGTGGTTTTGTTCCCAATGGAGTCTGCGCTTTTTGTGGATAGTTGCCGGATGCTAGCAACCCTATCCCCAGCCAGAGTTTTGGTCTTCTACCCCGTATTCGGTAGATGTAAACCCTAATTTCTCCCCTTTGCAGAGTTAACCTTATTGTTCATCCTAACCGATGATGGTTACTCTTTGTGGTTATCTTCATTCAAGATTCGATGTTGATATTCCTCCCTTGCTTGTGGATAATTTCCTTTTGCTAGCAATTGTATCCCCAACAGTCTTCTGGATCATTGCCGCATGCTTGCAATGTTATCCCCTTTGAAGTCGCCAGCAAGTCCTTGCGGATAATTGTTGTTTATGCAATTCATCCCCAGTGAGTTTCTCTTTCATTTACCCTTTTGCTTGGTAATGATTGTTGCTCCCTTTGATTGGTCATCATTATATACCTAGTTTTGGTATCCCGATGCCTTTCTTTTCGGTTGATTTATCCTTTATTAACCCATTAACCGGTTGTGGATAATCTTCCATGCGAGTATGTTATCCACGTTCTGACGGTAATGGATAATATATCTCATGCACTCTTCAGTCGAAGCCTGTTGTGTTTCCCCAGTCGAGTAAGATTCGTTATTCCTTTACGGAATCGAATATTCTTTGTCTCTTGGATAATTGCCGGATGCTTGCAATTTATCCCCTGTGAGTTATCTTTCGTTTACCCTGTTGTTGTGGTATCGATTGTCTCTCTTTTTGGTTGACCACCTATTATATACCCAGTAACCGGTATCTCTGGTGTCTCTTCCTTTTCGAGTGTATTATTCACGTTCTGACGGTAATGAATAATATATCTCTTTCGCTCTTTGGTTGAAATCCTTTGTTGATTTTCCCCAGCGGAGTAAGATTCGTATTCTTTGTAGAATCGAATATCCATCCTTTAACAAGTTTGTGTTTTGGATGATGAGTGTCTTGGCATATATACCAATTCACGTTTTCGGTAGGTCACCTATTATATACCCAGTAACCGGTATCCCTGGTGTTTCCTTCCATGCGAGTATATTATCTATGTTCTGACGGTAATAGATAATATATCTCATGCGAGTATTCTATCCACATTCTGACGGTAATGGATATTATATCTCATGCACTCTTTGGGTTTGTGTCCCCAACTGAGTAAGATTCGTTCTCCCGTTGTGGATTCGAATGTCCATCCTGTAAGTCGATTTGCTTTTTCAAGCCCTCCTTTCGGATGATGAGTGTCTTGGCATACATACCAATTCACGCTTTGGTCGGTCACCTATTATATACCCAGTAACCGGTATCCCTGGTGTTCCTTCCTCTCTGCTCCCTATTATGACCTTGGTCCCCTGTGGAGTCAGATTTTCCTGAGTTGATGTACCTTTTTCATGGTCTTTCTCAGATGTTTGGTTGATTGATATCTCTCACCCTTATACCGGTCTTAGATATTCATTCTTCCTGAGTTTGTTACCCTTATACCGGTAACACCCCATTGTTTGTTGCTTCTCCAGGAGAGTCTCTTTGTTAGACCTTCTCCAGTGGAATTTCCTGTGGTGATTTTTACCCTTTTGTTGTATTGGCGTTTTCCCCAGTATATGCAATTTTTTTCCCCGGCAGGGAGGTTCTTTGTGAATCTTTTCCCCAGTTCGCGTCCGGATTTTTATCCGAAGTATCCTTTGTGGATAGTTTGAGTCAGCTTGAGTCTTTCCAATGGATGTGTTTTCCTTTGGAATTCTTCTTTTCCCCAGTGTGAGTCCTTCACTCCCCGGTGAGGTCTCTAATCCAGTCGTGTCTAATGCTCGTCTTCCCTAATTCAGAGTCGTGTCCTGCTCACGCATTTCTTTTTCTTTTTCTTATCCCCATGAGAGTCCTGTTAGAGTCTCTGTTCCTGGTGAGTGTATTACTCCGACTGATTGTCTTTTTCTTCTTTGTGGACCCATGTTCCCCACAGAGTTTGTTTCTTTTGCATGCATACATCTGCATCATGAGGTCTCTTAGGGACCAAAATTTGTCTCATTACTGTTATTTAAGTCCATTCTACCGCGTCGAGATGAAGATTTCTAAACTTCACTTCTCCGGCTAGAATGACCTTAAATAGGGGCATGTGTAAGACCTCAATTTTGTCCCTAAGATCCCTCATGGCATCATATCATATCATTGTCATTTGCCTCAAGGATCATTGTTGTAACACCCCGAATTAAATAAGAGGATTATTTAATTAAGTTAATAATATATTTAATAATTTAATTAAATAAATTGAATTATTGGATTATTATTATTATTATTATTATTTGGAATAATAATTAGTGGAAAATATATAAGTTGGAATAAGAGAAAAAGGGTCATTCATTTTTTGGTAAAGAGTTTTTCACGTGAAACAGAGAAGCGGCTGAAAGGTGAAAAGTGGAGAAAGAGCAAAGGTTGAAGAACGGAAAAGCTTGAAGCTTAGAGATTGCCGGATTATCTCAGGTAAGGGGGGTTTATCGTCGCTTAATGGGTATTATAGATTAACATGTCATGGGTAGTGAGAAACCGTTGAATTGACCCTAATTGGGATTGTTGAATGCTGAAAGATTGTGATGAATAAACTGTGTTTAGGCTGTAATTGAATATGTGTTTGGGTTAGTTGTGAATTTCCGAACGTATAGCTTTTTACGGAAGTTGAATCGGAGGTCCGGAAGTCCTCCAACGGCGGAAAATGCGGAGAACTCTGCATTCTGCCTTGTGTTAGCGCAGGAACTGCTGTTTTGTCTGCGTTAACCGGTTAACCCAGGGCGTTAACCGGTTAACACTGTTATATTTGGTGAAAATGTGCTGTTTTGCCTGCGTTAACCGGTTAACCCAGGGCGTTAACCGGTTAACACTGTTGCGTTTTGCCAGAAAATGTATTTTTGTCCTGCGTTAACCGGTTAACCCAGGGCGTTAACCGGTTAACACTGTTGGAAATTAGAAAAATTGGTATTTTAATGTTGTGAACGTAATTGGTGATTGGCCTATTTTAGTTGATTGTGAGGAATAATTTTGTTGGGTTTATGTTATGAAATGTTGATCCAAATATGTTGATCAGTTGTGTTAAAGTTGTTGAAAATACTGAGTTGGAGGCTTGATGAGCCAAAGTTGATTATAAGTTGATTTTTGTTGAAAACGTTGTTGTGTTGATATTATTATTATGTTGTTGACAGTTTAAAGTCGTGTATGCCATGTACATTCATATGCATTAAGTCGGAGCTTTGCTCACACCACGTTGGCCTGGATTGGCAAAATTTTAAGTTGAAAGTTGAAGGCTTATGCCTTGATGCCCACTAAAATGGCAATGATTTTAAGTTGGGAGTTTTACTCCGAATGGTACCACATGCATGACGAGTCGAGTCTCATTAGAGTTGCATTCTGTTGGTTTGTTGTATGTGTATCAGTGGTATTGATCTTGAGTATGTATATGAGTTGTGTTGATATTGGGTGATTAATGAGTTAAATTACTTAACATAATATGATAATTTATAATGTTTGTTATATCGATTGAGGAACTCACCCTTACAATTACTTTTTAGGTAACGAGCAATGAGTTGAGTAGAAGCTAGTGCTTGGAGTCTAGTGTAGTCACCGTAGTGGGTCATGCTCTGATAGATGTAACATCGGGACGGGATGTTTTAATTGTTTATTGTCGGTTGTTGAACCATTTTTCATGTAATACGTTATATGTTTGTGGAATGGTTGAGTTGATTTATATCCGCTGTGAATTGTGCAAAAATGTTATTTTGATTAAATAATGAGCATGACAGTTATTATGTTGTTAAATGTTGTGTGACACCCTTGGTGCATAATTACTCTGATATTTGTTGTTGTTATTTTAATTACATATTTGGGGTATTTTAGAAGGGTGTTACATTAGTGGTATCAGAGCAGGTCGGTCTGTCCGGCCAGTTGTCGTGTCATTACTGTCTAACAATTAGGTATTGTTACCAATCTAACTTTAAGTTGTGTTGTATTGATAAGTTGAAATGGCTGGAAGGAATGACGCTGCAATGGCTGCCGCAATGCAAGCAATGGCACAAGCGGTGCAGAACTTGCCAAATGCTGGTGGGGATGCTGGATCACGTAGCTTGGCGACTTTTCAAAGAGAGAATCCGCCGGTGTTTAAAGGGAAGCATGATCCAGATGCAGCCTTGGGATGGTTGAAAGAGATTGAGAGAATCTTCCGTGTTATGGATTGCACTCCAGCTCAGAAGGTTCGGTATGGTACTCACATGCTAGCAGTCGAAGCTGATGACTGGTGGCTAGAGACTCACGAGAGGTTGACCGTGGCAGGTGAAGACATTACTTGGGATGTATTCCGTAGGGAATTTCTGAGAAAGTATTATCCGGAAGATGTCCGTGGTAAGAAGGAAATCGAGTTCCTTGAGCTGAAGCAAGGAAACATGTCTGTCACTGATTATGCTGCGAGATTTGTGGAGTTGTCCAAATTTTATCCTCATTACACTGGTGCTGGTGCTGAATTTTCAAAGTGCATCAAGTTTGAGAACGGATTGCGCTCTGAAATTAAGAAGGCTGTTGGGTATCAGAAGATACGCATTTTTACTGAACTGGTTGATAGCTGCAGGATATTTGAAGAGGACAATAATGCTCATTACAAGATTGTCAGTGACCGCAAGGGAAAGCAGCATCAAAACCGTGGCAAGCCGTATGATGCTCCAGTGGGAAAAGGGAAACAAGGAGCTGCTCCGGCTCAGAGGACTAGTAGGGGAGGTGCTCCTGCTGGTATAGTTTGCTTCAAATGTGGTCAGGCTGGTCATAAGAGTAATGTATGCACTGCTGAAGTAAAGAGGTGTTTTCGCTGTGGTAAGACTGGTCATGCAATGGCTGATTGCAAGCACAAGGAAATGATTTGTTTTAATTGTGGCGAAGAAGGGCATATTGGAAGTCAGTGTCAGAAGCCAAAGAAATCTCAGACTGGGAAGGTGTTCGCATTGACCGGAACTCAAACCTCCTGTGAGGACAGACTTATCCGAGGTACATGTTTCATATATGGTACTCCTTTAATTACTATTATTGATACCGGTGCTACCCACTGTTTTATTTCTGCTAACTGTGCTCGAAGACTGGGTTTAAAATTGTCCGCTTTGGATGGTGAATTGATTGTTGAGACCCCAGCTAAGGGATCAGTAACTACTTCCTTGGTATGTTTAAAATGTCCTTTGTCGATCTTCGATAAAGATTTCTATGTTGATTTAGTATGTTTGCAGTTGGATGGGATGGATGTAATTCTTGGTATGAACTGGTTAGAGTATAATTATGGTCATATAAATTGTCATCATAAGTCGGTGAGGTTTTCCACCCCTGAAGAGGAAGGAGTTGACTTATTACCTTTCAGAGAATTGCGAAAATTGATGAAAGAGGGAGCTCAGATGTTTTCTTTGATGGCGACGTTGTCGGTTGAAAGTAAAGCTAAGATAGAGGAACTGTTAGTGGTGAAAGAATTCCCTGAAGTTTTTCTTGATGAAATTCCTAGTGTGCCGCCAGAGAGGGAAGTTGAATTTACTATTGATCTGGTACCTGGTACTAGGCCTGTTTCGATGGCACCGTATAGAATGTCGGCATCTGAATTGTATGAATTAAAGAAGCAATTGGAAGACTTACTTGAGAAGAAGTTTATAAGACCAAGTGTGTCGCCGTGGGGAGCTCCAGTGTTGCTAGTAAAGAAGAAAGAGGGTAGTATGAGGCTTTGTATTGATTATAGACAATTGAATAAAGTAACGATCAAGAATAAGTATCCACTACCGAGGATAGATGATTTGATGGACCAATTAGTGGGTGCTTGTGTGTTCAGTAAAATTGATTTGAGATCGGGCTATCATCAGATCAGAGTGAAAGATGAAGACATCCAGAAGACAGCGTTCAGAACTCGGTATGGACATTATGAGTATTCTGTGATGCCTTTCGGTGTGACTAATGCGCCGGGAGTATTTATGGAATACATGAATCGTATTTTCCATACTTATCTGGATCATTTTGTGGTAGTATTTATTGATGATATTTTGATTTACTCTAAGTCCGAAGGAGAGCACCAGGAACATTTGAGATTAGTATTGGAGGTTTTGAAAGATAAGAAATTGTATGCGAAGTGGTCCAAGTGTGAGTTTTGGTTAAGAGAAGTCAGTTTTCTCGGCCATGTAATTTCAGGAAAAGGTATTGCTGTAGATCCTTCCAAGGTAGAAGCTGTATTGCAATGGGAAACTCCTAAGTCGGTTACCGAGATTAGAAGCTTTTTGGGATTAGCTGGATATTATAGAAGATTTATTGAAGGATTTTCTAAGTTAGCACTTCCGTTGACTAAATTAACTTGCAAAGGTAAAGCTTTCGTGTGGGATGTTCAGTGCGAAGAGAGTTTTAATGAATTAAAGAGGAGATTGACGTCGGCGCCGGTTTTGACTTTGCCAAATCCGGGGGAACCGTTTATAATTTACTGTGATGCTTCGTTGATGGGTTTGGGAGGTGTGCTCATGCAAAATAATAAAGTAATTGCTTATGCGTCGCGACAGTTGAGAATTCATGAAAAGAACTATCCTACGCATGATCTTGAACTTGCTGCTGTAGTGTTTGCGCTAAAACTTTGGAGGCATTACCTTTATGGTTCCAGATTCGAAGTTTTCAGCGATCATAAAAGTTTAAAGTATCTATTTGATCAGAAAGAGCTGAACATGAGACAACGTAGGTGGTTCGAATTGCTTAAGGATTATGATTTCGGTTTGAATTATCATCCAGGAAAAGAAAATGTTGTGGCCGATGCTTTAAGTAGAAAGACCTTGCATGTGTCAGCAATGATGATTAAGGAGTTGGAATTAATTGAGCAATTTCGGGATATGAGTTTGGTTTGCGAAGTAACACCGCAGAGTGTGATGCTAGGAATGCTAAAGATTAATAATGATTTTATGGATAGTATCCGAGAGGCACAGAAATTGGATGTGAAATTAGTAGATATCCTTAATCGTTGTGGTCAATCAGAGAAAAGTGACTTTACGGTTGATGCGAGAGGTGTGTTGAAATTAGGGGAAAGAATTTGTATTCCTAACGACGCAATTTTGAAGAGAAGTATTCTAGAGGAGGGTCATAAAAGCAGCTTGAGTATTCATCCAGGAGCTACTAAAATGTATCAGGATTTAAAGAAATTATTTTGGTGGCCCGGAATGAAAGAAGAGGTGGCTCGTTTTGTGTATGCGTGCTTAACTTGTCAGAAGTCGAAGATTGAGCATCAGAAGCCTGCTGGGTTGATGCAACCGTTGGATGTTCCAGAATGGAAATGGGATAGCATTTCTATGGACTTTGTAACGGGGCTGCCTGCTACCTTACGAGGGCATGATTCGATTTGGGTGATCGTTGATAGGCTCACGAAGTCGGCTCACTTCATACCTATTAACATCACATACCCAATTGCGAAGTTGGCAGAGATTTACATCCGAGTAGTTGTAAAGTTGCATGGTGTTCCTCTGTGTATTGTGTCGGACAGAGATCCGAGGTTTACATCGGGATTTTGGAAAAGTCTGCAAGATTCGTTGGGATCTAAGTTGAGGTTGAGTTCGGCATATCATCCTGAAACTGATGGCCAAACTGAGAGAACTATTCAGTCATTGGAAGATTTACTGAGGGCTTGTGTTCTTGAACAAGGAGGTTCGTGGGACACTTATCTTCCATTGATCGAGTTCACATACAATAATAGTTACCATTCTAGTATCGGAATGGCGCCTTTTGAAGCATTATATGGTCGTAGATGTAGAACTCCGTTGTGTTGGCACGAATCTGGTGAGAGTGTAGTACTTGGACCAGAGTTAGTTCGAGAAACTACCGAGAAAGTGAAGTTTATCCGGGAGAAGATGAAAGCTTCTCAGAGTAGGCAGAAGAGTTACCATGACAAGCGGAAGAAGGATTTAGAATTTCAAGCTGGTGACCATGTGTTTTTGAGAGTCACGCCTGTGACCGGAGTTGGGAGGGCTTTGAAGTCTAAAAAGCTCACTCCTCGCTTCATTGGTCCGTATCAAATCTTAGAACGGGTTGGAAGAGTTGCTTATCGGATGGCGTTACCACCTAATCTTTCGAATTTGCATGATGTATTCCATGTGTCGCAGCTTCGGAAGTATATCTCAGATCCGTCTCATGTGGTTAGTATGGATGATGTGCAAGTGCGAGATAATTTAACAGTAGAGACAAAGCCTGTGCGAGTTGAAGATCGTGAAACAAAGACTCTTCGAGGAAAAGAGATTGGGTTGGTTAAAGTCGTTTGGTTGGGAGCTGCGGGCGAAAGCATGACATGGGAACTTGAGAGTCGGATGAAGGAGTCTTATCCAGAGTTATTTGCTTGAGGTATGTTTTCGAGGACGAAAACTCTTTTAGTAGGGGAGAGTTGTAACACCCCGAATTAAATAAGAGGATTATTTAATTAAGTTAATAATATATTTAATAATTTAATTAAATAAATTGAATTATTGGATTATTATTATTATTATTATTATTTGGAATAATAATTAGTGAAAAATATATAAGTTGGAATAAGAGAAAAAGGGTCATTCATTTTTTGGTAAAGAGTTTTTCACGTGAAACAGAGAAGCGGCTGAAAGGTGAAAAGTGGAGAAAGAGCAAAGGTTGAAGAACGGAAAAGCTTGAAGCTTAGAGATTGCCGGATTATCTCAGGTAAGGGGGGTTTATCGTCGCTTAATGGGTATTATAGATTAACATGTCATGGGTAGTGAGAAACCGTTGAATTGACCCTAATTGGGATTGTTGAATGCTGAAAGATTGTGATGAATAAACTGTGTTTAGGCTGTAATTGAATATGTGTTTGGGTTAGTTGTGAATTTCCGAACGTATAGCTTTTTACGGAAGTTGAATCGGAGGTCCGGAAGTCCTCCAACGGCGGAAAATGCGGAGAACTCTGCATTCTGCCTTGTGTTAGCGCAGGAACTGCTGTTTTGTCTGCGTTAACCGGTTAACCCAGGGCGTTAACCGGTTAACACTGTTATATTTGGTGAAAATGTGCTGTTTTGCCTGCGTTAACCGGTTAACCCAGGGCGTTAACCGGTTAACACTGTTGCGTTTTGCCAGAAAATGTATTTTTGTCCTGCGTTAACCGGTTAACCCAGGGCGTTAACCGGTTAACACTGTTGGAAATTAGAAAAATTGGTATTTTAATGTTGTGAACGTAATTGGTGATTGGCCTATTTTAGTTGATTGTGAGGAATAATTTTGTTGGGTTTATGTTATGAAATGTTGATCCAAATATGTTGATCAGTTGTGTTAAAGGTTTTGAAAATACTGAGTTGGAGGCTTGATGAGCCAAAGTTGATTATAAGTTGATTTTTGTTGAAAACGTTGTTGTGTTGATATTATTATTATGTTGTTGACAGTTTAAAGTCGTGTATGCCATGTACATTCATATGCATTAAGTCGGAGCTTTGCTCACACCATGTTGGCCTGGATTGGCAAAATTTTAAGTTGAAAGTTGAAGGCTTATGCCTTGATGCCCACTAAAATGGCAATGATTTTAAGTTGGGAGTTTTACTCCGAATGGTACCACATGCATGACGAGTCGAGTCTCATTAGAGTTGCATTCTGTTGGTTTGTTGTATGTGTATCAGTGGTATTGATCTTGAGTATGTATATGAGTTGTGCTGATATTGGGTGATTAATGAGTTAAACTACTTAACATTGTATGATAATTTATAATGTTTGTTATATCGATTGAGGAACTCACCCTTACAATTATTTTTCAGGTAACGAGCAATGAGTTGAGTAGAAGCTAGTGCTTGGAGTCTAGTGTAGTCACCGTAGTGGGTCATGCTCTGATAGATGTAACATCGGGACGGGATGTTTTAATTGTTTATTGTCGGTTGTTGAACCATTTTTCATGTAATACGTTATATGTTTGTGGAATGGTTGAGTTGATTTATATCCGCTGCGAATTGTGCAAAAATGTTATTTTGATTAAATAATGAGCATGACAGTTATTATGTTGTTAAATGTTGTGTGACACCCTTGGTGCATAATTACTCTGATATTTGTTGTTGTTATTTTAATTACATATTTGGGGTATTTTAGAAGGGTGTTACAATTGTGCACCTTGTTTCCTTCCCTGTGGGTGGGCTATATTTTGAGTGTGATTTCTTGATCACCAAGCATGTTTTGCATTTGTATATCATTGCATTTCTTTTTATCACTAACCAAAAGTACAAAAATATGTCATCTAACCTTTTTACTTGCAGATGAAGCAATCAACAGTCAAGGCAGTCAAGGCAGCCATTGAGCAGTAGATGGTGGCCATTCTTGAGAATTTGGGCACCATAATCATTCACAAGAGCTTACATGAGCTATGACATCATTTTGAATCAGAATCCCAAGTGGTAGAAGCTTGAATTTCATCTGAACATAGCCAGGGCAACTGAAACCCTAGCCAGTCAACTGCTCAGTCAACTGTGGATTTTGGAGGTGGGAAGTGATTAGAAATACTTCATTCATGTTCAAACAGGTCTCATTTGACATTTCAAACATCAACATTGAAGAAAATAAAGTCAGGTCAAAACTTTCCAAAAATAGAAAGTGACCTATAATTCAAAATTGCCAAAAATGGAAAGGTTTTCTCCTCAAGATTACATCACCAAAAATGCTTCAAATGAAATTTTGTTGAACATGAAAGTTGTAGATCTTTCTCTCCCATTTCCAAAAAGTCCAAGAACCTCAATTTCTCATTTGTGGTTGAAGAGATATGATCAAAACATGGCCAAGTGTGGATTGAACTTCAAAAGTGCATAACTTTCAAACCAATGCTCCAAATCATGTGGCTCTTTTTGCTAAATTCTTGTCATGACCTATAATTTCATAATCTTGCATTGCATTGCATCATTTCTCATCACATGAACTTTTGCATTTTCACTTGAATTTTGGAGGGAAATTTCACAATTTAAAATTGGTGAATAATTTGGATATTTTGCAATTGCCAATGATTTTAAAATGTCATTTTAAGTGAAATTAGCTCAAACTCGTGCACTGTTCACATGCCATACTCGTGCATAAAGGTGAAAATGCAATTTGTCCAAACACCTCCATTCTCCCTAATTTTTCATTAGCATTTGGTTTAGCATAAGTAAACATGTTTAGCATAGAGTATATAAAGCTAAACCTAACAGAAAATCAAAGAAGACAATTCACAAATCTCAGATCTAGAATTTTTGCTCAAATTTTTCTCTCATTTTTTCTCTCAATTTCTTAAAATCAAGTTGCATAATCCTTGCCTAGTTCATCACCTAGCATCATCACTGATCAATATTCAAGCAAGAACCACTTGAATTCGTGCAAATTTGGAGCTGCTCAAAGCAAGAACTCAACAATGGTGAAATCTTGAATTTGTGGAATCGTGACTAATTGAACATCCAAACCTCATCCAATCCACTCCACAAGCTTGCTAGAGGAAGATCTGAGCACTACAAGGCCTGGAACACACGAATTTCCAAACTGCTCTTCAAGAGGTCACTAATTCGACTATCTCTTTTCTCAATTTTATTATGTGATTCTTGTAGATCTCTTTCTTGTGAGCATGCTGAGCTTAAAATCATTTAAAACCGTGCATTATTCACTGAGAATCGAGTGTTTAAAGTTTCATGTTGAATTTGTTTTTTACTCGATCCACATGATTTAGGATGATAAATGCTTGATGTTTGCTTGATTCGTGATGTGTGTTGTGTGTGCTTCATGAATATATGCGTATCTTAAATTTCTGGAGATTTTGTTCATCGAGTTCATGCTCTGTTTACTGTTCATGGCGCGGTTTAGTGGAGAAGATGACACAGGTGTTTTGGCAATGGTTTTCCTCTTGCATATGCCACGCTTTTCTGTTTCCAAAAGTCCTGTTAAACCGTTGCCTAAGCATGCTAGGGTTTGAATCTTATTGGTCATGGGAGCGTGCCATGCTGAGCGCTGATTGGCTCTGGCCAATGTTAATGAAACGCCGCGTTCAGGGGAAGGCGCCAAATCCAATTTTTGAAATTAATTCAAATATTTCCTATTAAATCATTTTCCATTCAATTTTTAATTCATTTTCCATTCAATTTTAGAAAATTCATAACTAATTCAATCATCATCCAATTGACATGGGATTTTTTGCATTAGTTTCCTTTTTCTCTCTACCTTTTTATCAGCATGATAACCAAAGTTGTGCCTGGCCTGGATTTATTTTTCCCTAGTGTTCTTGTATGTATGTGCATTTTGAACATTGCTTGCGTTTTCCTTTGTGAAATGATGGTTGTTAATCCTATGCTTCTGAAATTTTTCATGTTGAAACTAGACACTTTGCTGGACATTTTGGTGTTGAGTTTGCATTTTTATCATTTGTGGTTTCTGGTTTGTGATTTTTCTAAGTAGGTGTTACAATTTGTGTCACACCTTGTGATGTTCATCTTGTGCTATGTGTTTACCCTATCAAATGATGCTCAATTGTTCTGATTTTTTGTATGCTGATCATATGAGATGTCTTGAATATGCATGATTTTTTCCAGATTTTTGTGAATCATTTCTGATTTAATTGAGAGTTTTCATTCTGTTTGGTCACATTTGGACTTTAAAATTGTCTTGAACTTCAATTGATCATAAAATGCATTTGGTAAATAATATTGATGTGAGACTTTTTGCTATGTGTCAATAATTGTTTGAAGTTGATTCATGTTAATTTTCAGCTTCTGTTTTGGATTTTTTCCTCATCTTTGACCCTAGGCTTTGACCTAGTGGTTTGCCTCTCATGTTTGAAGCTTTCTTTCAAGTTACACATTCAAGTTACACAATTGATGATGCCTCATCTTGAGAGCATTTGATATTTGCTTTTGATTACTAATGGGTGTTTTGTAGGTTAATGTTGACTCTCTTGAGTTTGACTTTTGGATTACACATTGTGTATATTGGTTATCTGTTGCATTAACTGTTGGTTGATTGTCTGTATAGTTGTACTGATTTGTTTGATTTTTCAACAGGTACATTAGTTGCTTAAGTTCACTTTTGAACTTGCTTTTGCTTGGTTGCTTAACCACTTAGGTATAACCTCTCTTCTTCATGTAGTCTGGAAGACCTGGCCTGTTATGTGGTCAGGCACCTGTCTGAAGTCCTCCTTAAGAGGCAATGCTTGTGATTGTTTACTCTTTGTGCCAAGCAGGAAAAGTCCTCATATGAGGCAATTGGTAGATAAAAGAGATGTGTAGTCTATCTCCTACTATTCAGTGTGTCATCCCTTTTCTCACATAACATGTTGATGCATTGTGGATATTAACCTAAGATCTATAGAGTCATTCACTTGTGGAGAGAGTTCCAACTTTCTGAACTCCCGCAACTTCTATTATTCAAAGCTCTCCCTGACCAGGGATAAGAGCTATGAGGCACACCCCTCATCTCCATTTCATTTGTTTCACCTTAACTCTCAATTGAGTGTGCCTTAGTGCATTTATCATCATTTGTATATCATTTCATAAGCTTGGCTTTATAGCATTTTGCTTTGTCCATGGAGGAGACAAGCATAAGTCCATTACTTGGCAGTTGTTCCTATGATATGGTGTGAGACTAGTGTAAGTCCATTGATTGGCATCCGGTATCATTGTTTTATTTTAGGAGATTGGTGTAAATCCATTGATTGGTATCCGGTATCCGTGTTTGTTTTGTGAGATTGGTATAAGTCCATTGATTGGCATCCGGTATCATTGTTTGTTTTAGGAGATTGGTGTAAATCCATTGATTGGTATCCGGTATCCGTGTTTGTTTTGTGAGATTGGTATAAGTCCATTGATTGGCATCCAGTATCATTGTTTGTTTTAGGAGATTGGTGTAAATCCATTGATTGGTATCCGGTATCCGTGTTTGTTTTGTGAGATTGGTATAAGTCCATTGATTGGCATTCGGTATCATTGTTTGTTTTAGGAGATTGGTGTAAATCCATTGATTGGTATCCGGTATCCACCTTTGTTTGTGAGGTTGGTATAAGTCCATTGATTAGCATCCGGTATCACCTTGCTTTGTTCATTTGCTTACTTGCATTGTTGCCTTATTCCAAAGGAATCACTTGAATCATCTTCCATATGATTTCAAGAGGTGAACATCTAAGAAGTTTTACTTCCTCACCCTCCCACCTTTTGTTTCTTTAAACTCCCTTTTCACATTGTTAATTCAAAAACTTTGACACATATTGTGCAAACATTGTCATCTCTTTTCAAATTAGAAACCTAGGCCTTAGGCCTTTGATTTTTTCAAACTCCATTTCATAATACTTCTTTGAATTGAATTCTAATCATACTTTGACCATCTTTTGTGAATAAACCCTAATTGGTTAATCCAACTCATTCAATTGTTTTGTGGCTTTGTCCATCTTTGATAAGTTTTCATACATTAGCCATAGGTTTGATTTATCCTAGTTGGTTGATGTTAATCTCACCTTCTTGTCCTTAGTGATTGAATTGTAAGACTTCCTTGCTTATTATAGGGTTAACCCCTCACTAGCAAGTTGAAGCTGTTCGCACATGGTGGACTTGTTGTTTGTATAAGGTTGAGTTTTCTCCCATGGATAACGAAAGACCTTAGGGCTTTTGTTTAAAATGAACCCACTCATATTTTGGAAATCTTTTAGCCGAACTACGGCGTTTTGATCCTTACCTTCCATGGAAAGGTACGTAGGCAACGGGTTCATCCGTTCAAACACAAAAATAATAATTTGTATATTCTTTTCTCATCTTCCCAATCATGTTTGCACAATATGTCATAAACAAATAAACTTTTTTATACAACAAGTGTGAAAAGAGGTTCCCTAGGAGTACCTAGGACGTTTTGGGTGCCTAACACCTTCCCATTGCGTAATTAACCCCTTACCCAGATCTCTGACCTTTTCATTAGTTTTCTATGTGTAAAACTTCTTAGGCTTTTGTTCGCTTTTTAGCCATTCCTTTGGATAAATAAAAGTGCGGTGGCGACTCGATTCTTTGTATGCTTTGCTTTTGGTTTAATCAATAAATCATAAAGTGACGAATACACCGCTACAGAAAAGTGGCGACTCCACTGGGGAGATCTATTGAGATCTTCCTTGGTGGTTTTGCCTACTCTTCACCCTTGTTGTATGATATTGTTTATGTGTTATTTGACATATTTTTGTACAATTTGGGATAACTGTATTGATTGTAATGTTTGAATTACTTGATATACAATTGCTGTTTGCTTTGGTGATCTCTGTGAGATGAGTTCTATACCCGAACTCGAGTGCACCTTAGGATAGGAGAATGGCATAGTCTTGTCGACTGGTGTGGAGTATTCCTTAGCCAGTTGACTTGCGAGCCCATTCACTTGGTGGAGGTCATGTTGGATTAATAATGTCACACAAGTTATTTGTGGTTAGGCATTATTCTTTCAATCATGTGCCTTAGAAGCCAAGGACCTTAGTTTACCAAGCCCATCTTGGCCTATTTTTAGGACGTAGTGCGGAGGTCGTTCAGATGTCAGTTCTGATGCGATTGTTACGCGATACTACACTCATAAGAGTCTCTCTTGAGAATATTTTTGGAATACGAGTATTCGTTCCTCCGATAATATCCGAAAGAAGGGACGATGATTATGGGAACCTCTGGTAGAACATGTTTGGCAGGTTTAAACCCTAGTACACTCCCTTTGGGTGGTTCTTAACCGAGACTCCATGCTCGTGACTCTCAACAAACCCGTGATTCATGGTTGAGTCGTTCAGACATCCTTAATATCAATGGAACTTGGGCGTTGATAAGGTGTAAACCATAATCCGCCAAAATGGATGATTGATATTAAGGATGATTGAGCCTGTTCATGTATCGTTAATATCAATGGAACTTGGGTGTTGATAAGGTGAAAACCATAATCCACCAAGATGGATGATTGATATTAGGGATATAATAAGCTTTCCCATGACCTTTGTCTGGTGTGACTTGCTTGATCCTTTACAACTACCGGTATGAGGGTAGAAAACCACAGACTCCACTGGGGAAAAGATGGATAACTGTAATGGTTACTAAGCAATCATTCATCTAGACTACGGGGAAGTGCAAGGAAACACGCAAAAAGCCAATCTAGGGACAAACTAGAGAGGTACGATGAAACAAGACTCATCCCTGTGAGGATATAACTCAGGGGGAAGCTCCATCCCAGTATATGTGTTAGGAGGAAACAGAAACAACCATCATCCACGAGGACATAACTCAGTGGGGAGTATGGAAGAAAGGGTAAACACTTTCTGCTTATGGGAATGACTCTGCATGGGGAGATCAGACACAGACATCTGCTTGGGGAAATATATTACCAACTAGCAGGAGATATCAAACAAAGATATATGGTAAAGAATGCAACATGAATATCCGAATGTTAAAATTATGCATATATGCATGGTTTATGTATGATGAATGCTAACAAAACAGACATATCTAACATAAATAGGTCCAAAAAAGAACAAACATCTGGTACTACATCTCAAGAGAGAAAGTCAGGCCCACTGGAGAACATCCAATCTGATGGGGGTGAGAGATACCAGGAAAAAAAGACCTCTGCAGGGGAATGAACACCAGTCATTCCGGCTGGGGACAGGATCATTGCACAGATAAAATCCGCCGTATAAGCAACTCTACTAAGGAAATTATCAAAGGGGAAGATGGATCTCTATGGGGAACAACCACCAATCAGAAGCTTCCAAAGTTACCACTAACCATTGTACTACCAAAGAGATCACATCTGCTGAGGAGGAGGATCACTACTCTGCTGAAGGAAAGAGGGATGAATACCTTCATCAAACCCTCTGCTCGGGAGAAAAAACCACAAGAGACTCCGGAGGAAGAGGATACGAGCATGCCAAGAATATGAACAAATGTCTCACCCTGTTGGGAATCATACCATCTTTGGGAGAGCACTGAAGACATCCCAAGTATCTCTTTATCATTGTGAATGTTCACTCTGTTTAAAAACAAGTTATGAAAACTTATTTATTTAAAACAATGATATTTCTCCATTAAAACATGCAAAACATTTGTTGTATAAAACAAATAAGAGTGCAAATAATTGGATAAAGGCTCAAATTTATTTGATGGAATGGTAGTCTGCAAATGGCAAGACTCCATAGATCTTTACAAATTTGAAATTGGTGATATATATTGGAAAAGGGCTACATTGAACATAATGACCATTTCTCCACCAACTCTGAATCCGATGTATTTGAAGCTTCAGTTGACGATGACTGAGCGAGAATCCCTTACCGATGGCAGCTTGTAGAGCGAAGTCTTGTCAAGATGCAGTTACTTGCCAAATCCCTAATTTTTGCCTAGATTGCCCCAAGGTGAGGTACTTAATCTAGCGGGATACATATTCGTTTTCTATATGTCTCTAACTTTTTCCTGGATCGCCCTTTCGGGTTTTCAATCCACCGAGACACTCATTTTTGCCTAAGTCGCCCTTTCGGGTTTTCAAATTAGCGAGCTATTCTGTTTTTATTTTTAGGCGAAGTATTTCTTGATTGCATCTGAATTCACAGGACGAGTGAAATCCTCCCCATCCATAGTTGTAAGTATCAAAGCACCGCCTGAAAAGGCTCTCTTAACAACATATGGACCTTCATAGTTTGGAGTCCACTTGCCCCTGGAATCGGGCGCGAAAGACAAGACTTTCTTGAGCACAAGGTCAACTTCTCGGAACACACGAGGTTTGACCTTCTTATCAAAGGCTTTCTTCATCCTTTTCTGATACAACTGACCATGGCACATGGCAGTCAATCTCTTCTCTTCTATCAAATTCAGTTGGTCATAACGACTCTGAACCCATTCAGCATCAGTCAACTTGGCCTCCATCAAGACCCTCATTGATGGGATCTCCACCTCTACTGAGAGCATAACCTCCATGCCGTAAACAAGAGAGAAAGGGGTTGCCCCTGTTGAAGTGCGGACAGATGTACGGTATCCATGCAAGGCAAATGGCAGCATCTCATGCCAATCCTTATACGTAACAACCATCTTCTGGATAATCCTCTTGATATTCTTATTAGCAGCTTCAACAGCCCCATTCATTTTGGGTCTGTAAGGAGAAGAATTATGATGTGCTATCTTGAACTCGCTACACAACTCTTTCATCATCTTGTTGTTCAAGTTAGATCCATTATCATTAATGATCTTGTCCGGCACACCATATCGGCATATGAGTTGATTCTTGATAAACATCACAACCACCTGCCTGGTCACGTTTGCATATGACGCCGCTTTAACCCATTTGGTGAAGTAATCAATGGCTACGAGAATAAACTTGTGACCGTTCGACGCTTTTGGCTCTATCATGCCAATCATATCAATTCCCCACATGGAGAAAGGCCATGGTAATGAAATCACATTCAGAAGTGTTTAAACATATCGATTCCCCACATGGAGAATGACACTTATGGCATTTCTTCACATATTTGCAACAATCAGACTCCATTGGCAGCCAATAGTAGCCTGCTCTCAACATCTTTCTAGCCATGGCATGTCCGTTGGAATGAGTACCAAATGAACCCTCGTGGACCTCAGTCATTAGCAAGTGTGCTTCATGTCTATCCACGCATCTGAGCAGAACCATGTCAAAATTCCTCTTATAAAATACATCACCATTGAGGTAGAAACTGCCAGATAATCTTCTCAAGGTCTTTCTATCTTTCACAGATGCCCCGGGCGGGTAAATCTAGCTCTGAATAAAACACTTGATGTCATAATACCACGACTTATCATCTTGCACCTCCTCTACCGCAAATACATGAGTTGGTCTGTCCAAGCGCATCACAATGATATTGGGAACTTCATTCCAAAGTCTTACCACAATCATCGAAGCAAGTGTAGCTAGCGCATCTGCCATCCGATTCTCATCTCGAGGAATATGATGGAAGTCAACCTCAGTAAAGAATTTCAAAATCCTCCTTGCATAATCTCTATATGGGATGAGGCCAGGATGATTCGTCTCCCATTCACCCTTAATCTGATTAACAACGAGGGCCGAATCACCATAAACATCAAGATGTTTGATCCTAAGATCAATACAATCTTCCAATCCCATAATACAGGCCTCATACTCAGCCATATTATTCATGCATTTGAAAGTTAGCCTTGCTGTAAAAGGAAAGTGTGTGCCCTGAGGAGTAATAATCACTGCCCCAATTCCATTTCCATATTGATTCATAGCGCCATCAAACACCATGCTCCATCGGGAACCAGGTTCTGGTCCTTCATCGAGCCTGGGCTCATCACAATCTTTCATTTTCAAATACAGAATCTCCTCATCCGGAAAGTCATACTGAACTGACTGATAATCCTCAATTGGTTGATGTGCCAAGTGGTCAGCAAAGATACTACCTTTAATTTATTTCTGAGCTCGGTACTCAATATCGTACTCAGACAACAGCATCTGCCACCAGGCAATCCTCCTAGTTAAAGCAGGCTTCTGAAACATATACTTAATTGGATCCATTTTGGATATCAACCAAGTCGTATGATTCAACATATACTGGCGTAAGCGCTTGGCAGCCCAAGCCAAAGCACAACATGTTTTCTCAAGCATTGAGTATCCAGACTCACAATCAGTGAACTTCTTACTCAGGTAGTAAATAGCATACTCTTTCTTTCCTGACTCATCTTGCTGACCAAGAACACAACCCATTGAGTCTTCAAGAACTGTCAAATACATAATCAACGGTCTCCCTTCCATAGGCGGAGACAGAATCGGAGGCTTGGACAAATACTCTTTAATACTATCAAAGGCCTTTTGGCAATCCTTGGTCCAATCATGAGACTGATCTTTCTGAAGGAGCTTGAATATCGGCGCACATGTGGCAGTCATGTGGGATATGAATCTGGAAATATAATTCAAGCGGCCAAGAAAACCTCGGACTTGCTTCTCAGTTTTAGGCGCAGGCATCTCTTGTATTGCTTTGACCTTTGCAGGGTCAACTTCAATACCTCTTTCACTTACAATAAAGCCTAACAACTTGCTGGAACGGACTCCGAATGTACACTTGTTAGGATTCAGACAAAGCTTATACTTCCTCAAACGCTGAAAAAGCTTCAACAAGTGCTCTACATGTTCAACTTCCGTTCTTGACTTCGCAATCATATCATCAACATATACCTCGATCTCCTTGTGCATCATATCATGAAACAAGTTAGTCATAGCTCGTTGATACGTGGCTCCGGCGTTCTTCAAACCGAAGGGCATCACTCAATAACAGAATGTTCCTCAAGGTGTGATGAATGTTGTCTTCTCCATATCCTCGGGTGCCATTTTGATCTAATTATATTCGGAAAACCCGTCCATAAACGAAAAGACATTGAATTTAGTTGTATTATCTACTAACATATCAATATGTGGTAGAGGGAAATCATCTTTCGGACTAGCTTAATTCAAGTCTCTATAGTCTACACACATTCGGACTTTTCCATCTTTCTTAGGCACGGGCACAATATGTGCTACCCATTAAGTATATGTAGAAGTCACCAGAAACCCCGCATCAATTTACTTCTGAACTTCCTCTTTGATCTTTACTGCCATATCAGGATGAGTTCTTCTGAGTTTCTGCTTCATAGGCACGCACTCAGGCTTCAAAGGAAGGAAATGTTGCACAATATCTATATCTAGACCAGGCATGTCTTCATATTACCAGGAAAAGACGTCGACGTATTCTCGTAACAACTCAATCATCCCCTTCTTAACAAATTCTTCCAGGAGTGCCCCAATCTTCTCTTCTCGCACACAATCTTCAGACCCCAAGTTGACTGTTTCCAGATTCTCAAGATGCGGTTGAATGATCTTCTCTTCATGCTCAAGTAAACGGGTAATCTCTTCAGGAATCTCTTCAACGTCATCCTCTTCTGCCTCAAATACAGGGAATTCAAAGTTGGGAGATGGTGTTGGATCATTATGTTCAATGGGTTTAATCAACCTGTATAATGATTTTAGATATAAAAGAGATTTTAGAATTCAAACAAGGCAAATCATTGTGCAGATGAAAAGATTGATTTTTATTCTTTTTAGGGTTTTATGTGATCACCAATTTCATGCAAAAAGCAAAAAGGGAAAATAATTGGAAAAACAAACATTTAACATGAATTTATTGAATGAAAATATAATTGTATTTATGCGCCAACAATGTCATCTCTCCTCCTTTTGGCATGGGAGAAGGGTTTTTAAACACAATGAACATTACTTTGACTTATGGATAACTGTTGGAATATCAACAGCAACCCAATTATTGCAGATCCCTCCAGGGATGATGAAGTTGCCAGAATCCTCTGCATCTTCCAAAATGGCAGCAGCCTCTTCCTCTTGACCGGTGTGGATGAGCCCACCACTCTTGAATAGCCCTTGTTTGTTGAAGACACCAGCAGAAAAGCCTATGCCAGCCCGGGATTTGTTGTCTTCCAGCTTAATCATTTGCCCCAATCCAGCAGTTGCACCATGCTCAATGGCCAACTTTGCATCTTTATAGGAAGCAAATGAAGAAGTTCCCTTCTTAATAGGTTCAGCAATAGATAAAGCTTGGAACAGAGTTCCAACTTCATCCTCAACATCTATATAAGAGAAGGAAGACAAATGGCTAACCAGGAGAGCCTTTTTTCCCCTACCACCACCAGCTTCTTGTTCTTCACAAACTTCAGTTTCTGGTGTAGGGTGGATGTCACGGCGCCTGCCTCGTGAATCCATGGTCTGCCTAAAAGAAATCTATACGATGGGTGAATTTCCATAACCTATAAGGTAATCTGGAAATCACTTGGTCCGATTTTGATTGGGAGATCAACCTCTCCAATCACAGTTTTACGCGATCCATCGAAAGCTTTCACAACTACTCCATTTTGCCTCATGGGAGGTCCCTGATATGATAACTTTGCAAGAGTGTACTTTGGCAATACATTCAATGATGACCTAGTGTCCACCAGCACATTGGACATGGCGTCATCTTTGCAACTCATAGAAATGTGTAATGCCAAGTTGTGGTCTCTTCCCTCCTCAGGGAGATCAGCATCACAAAAACTTAAATTGTTACAAGCGGTGATGTTTGCAACAATACTGTCAAATTGCTCAATCGTGACATCGTGATCCACATACGCCAAATCCAACACTTTCTGCAGAGCTTCTCGGTGTGGTTCAGAATTCATCAGCAAGGATAGTACAGAGATTTTGGATGGTGTCTGTAGAAGCTGATCTACAACGTTGTACTCACTTCTCTTGATGAGCCTCAGCATCTCATCACAGTCTTCTTTTGCATTGCCACTTGGGACACCAGAGTCAGAAAGTTTCAACAGAGAGGCAGGCTTAGAAACAAGTGCCGGATTCAGAACATTCACGGCATTCCCAACCGGGCGTTCAACATAATCAGCATTATCATTCCTTGGAACATCAGCTTGAGATTTCGGCGGAGCCGAGAAAACACGACCGCTGCGGGTCAGGCCACTGATGTCGGCAATATTAACAACAGATGAAGAGGGTAGGGACACCTCTTTCCCATTCTCCAATGCTACAGCATTGTAGCGATAGGGAACCGCCTTCTTAGAAGAATACGGTACAGGGCCTACTGGCTTAATGATCAAAGTAGGAGTAGCTTTATGTTTGCTACCATCATACTTGATGATAACAGGCTCAGGGATCCGGAAAACTGGAGAAATTACGTTGACCTCATCGGCATCTTCGTCAACATTTCTGTTTTGAAGGATCTCAATAACTCCTTCATCCAGCATTTCTTGAATATCTTTGCGTACTTGGCGACAACCTCTTTGGTTGACAAAGCAAACTCGGCATCTATTGTGGTTGTGCTCGTAATGACTATAATCACATAGCAATCTATGCATCTCGACCAGAGATTGTCGAATATGACTGACATATTTGACCTTGTACTTGCCAGGGCAGCCCTGGACCATGTTGACATATTTCCCATGCTCGGGCAATGGGTTCTTCTTCACGTTGGGACCTACGTCCTCGAAACACAGAATACCACATCTCACAAGGTCTTGAACCTTGGTCTTCAAAGAGTAGCAGTTTTCCACATCATGTCCAGGAGCACCGGAATGATAAACACAGTGTAATTCTGGCTTATACCAACACTGGGGGTTGGTAGGTATAGCCGGTGGATCGCGTGGAGTAATCAATTTCCTTTCTATCAATGAGGGATATAACTCTGCATATGTCATCGGAATAGGATCTAAGGTGACCCTCTTCCTCTCGTAACTTGTGCTGGTTTGATTACTGTTTCGAGGTTGGTAGGCCTGCTGTTGCGGACGGTGCTGCTGTTATTGATATTGCGGATGTGGTTGTTGCTGATTATTGTTGTGATGCTGATATTGTTGATTGTCTCTGAAGACAGGTGCTATATGAGCCACCTGATGCTGGTTACCGGCAGGACGCACGATCTTCCTCCTCACAGAGGGTCTTCTAGGTTTCACATGGGAGGTCATAGCATGTGCCTTGCCATCTTTCTTCTTCCCAAACGTCCCATACCGTTTGGCAGAAGAGCCTTCTTCTCTGGTCAGGCGCCCTTCCCTGACTCCTTCTTCCAGACGCATCCCCATATTCACCATCTCGGTGAAGTCAGAAGGAGTGCTGGCAATCATCCACTCATAATAAAAAGAACTCAAGGTCTTTAAAAAGATCTTGGTCATCTCTTTCTCTTCCAGTAGGGGCACAATCTGTGCTGCTAGCTCTCGCCACCTCTGGGCGTACTCTTTGAACGTTTCTTTGTCCTTCTGGGACATGGCCCTCAATTGATCCCTATCGGGAGCCATATCCATATTATATTTGTATTGCTTGACAAATGCCTCGCCAAGATCATTGTAGGATCGGATGTTCGCACTGTCCAAGCCCATATACCAACGTAGGACAGCACCGGACAAACTGTCCTGAAAGTAGTGGATGAGCAATTGGTCGTTGTCGGTCTGAGTCGACATTTTCCTAGCATACATGACCAGGTGGCTGAGGGGATAGGTATTTCCCTTGTACTTTTCAATGTCAAGGACCTTGAACTTCACAGGTATTTCCCTTGTACTTTTCAATGTCAGGGACCTTTGAGAGTTTTCAATTCCTTGCGGAGCTCAAGAAATTGATTGTTCATAGCATCCATCTTTTCATAGAAATTTGGGCCCTCAGACGACTCAGAATGATAGATGGTGTCGTCTACTCTGGGCATAGTGTGGACAACAGGAGGAGGAACAGCAAGGACCGGGCTAGATGCCAGCAGAGAAGCAAAGATGGGTGCAGGACCCTCAGGCATGAAATTAGGAGGCATCCCCCATGGGAACCCGGCTGGCATGGCCGTTGGAGCAAAGTGTGTGCTGGCCACAGGCACAGTTGAAGAGACAATCTCAGAAATGACTGTCCTCTGGGGAGGAGTTAAAGGTGTCAGAGACGACTGGCTCTGGGCAACCATGAATGACTCCATCAGGGCAGTCAGTCTGGCTACTTCCTCATTAAGCTCGCGGATCTCTTGTTCCAAATGATCCATCAGTCTTGAAATGTTGGCTCTGGTGTAGTACCGGTGAGTCAGCTTGTCTTTAAAATAAATGAAGAACACAGAGTTAGACCATAGACCAAGAAACCTGGAGCAAAACCTGCTGATGCACATGATACATGCAATGCTTATGCATATGATTTGTTTTTATTTATCAGAGGAACTTTAGAGTCCTATTTGCAAACATTGGAAATATTAAACATTTATCACATATGGAAATATAATAATATCTGGAAAATATTTTTTACACCAAAGAAGTACATTCTTGGTAACCAAATACAATACAAGAGAGAAGGAAAATGATCATCCTATGGAACCCTAGAAACAATCATCTAATGCTCGGGAGACTGGAAGATAAGATGCACGAAGCCTCTTCACCTCCTCCTCATAGGCTGCTTCCATGTTTGCCTTCTCCTTGGCGAGTCGATCATACATCCTCTTCCAAAACTTGGAAGACTGAGGAAGTAGAGAAGTCCATGCATCATCAGGATCATCAATAACCTGGTGTTCGAGAAACTCTATCAAAGCGTCCTTATCCTTGATCTGCTGAAGCAACTCCTCTCGTTCATGGATCTAAGCACATGAACAGTCTTCGTCTCTCAACTCCTCTACTCCTTGGTCAGGGAGGGTTGAAGACCCAGCCACAACCAAAGGTGTAGGTCTCGGATACTCGTACGGCATGAGGTACTCGAAAGCTCTCTTCCTAAAGCTGAAAATCCAGAAATGTGAATCAATGGTACAAGGGATCATAGAACTGCACCAATACACTCATCAATCCTTCGTCCACTTGAGTAGTCATAACAGATAGAAGTTTCCCAAAATGAGCCTTGAAACCCAAGGGATCTAATACATAGGATGTCAAATTCCTTAGCTCTTTCAAGTCGGTTTGTCTGAAACTGTACTTCTTTGTATTCCTTTTTTGTCTTTCCGTGTCTGAAAATTTGCAAATAAACCTCTTAAGTTCCTTGAAAATTTTCTTGATGATATGGATGCAAATGGGTGCATGAATGCATGAATGTAACAATCACACTCAAGGATCAAGTAAAGCACACCAAACAAAGGTCATGGGATGGATCATGTCATCCTTAATATCAATCATCCATTTTGGTGGATTATGGTTTACACCTCATCAACACCCAAGTTCCATCGATATTAAGGATACAAGAACGGATCAACCATGAATCAAGGGTTTGTTGCAAGTCACGAGCATGGAGTCTCGGTTAAGAACCACCCAAAGGGAGTGTATTAGGGTTTAAACCTGCCAAACATGTTCTACAAGAGGTTCTCATAGTCATCATCCCATCTTTTGGATATTATCGAAGAAACGACTACTCGTATTCCAAAATATTCTCAAGAGAAACTCTTATGAGTG
Source organism: Lathyrus oleraceus (assembly GCF_024323335.1). Taxonomy (NCBI): domain Eukaryota; kingdom Viridiplantae; phylum Streptophyta; class Magnoliopsida; order Fabales; family Fabaceae; genus Lathyrus; species Lathyrus oleraceus. Next base: position 220,250,050 of record NC_066579.1, read on the forward strand.
TAGTATCGCGTAACAATCGTATCAAATCTTACACTTGAATGACTTTCGCACTACATCCTAAGAATAGGCCAAGATGGGCTTGGTAAACTAAGGTCCTTGGCTTCTAAGGTCTATATTGGAAAGAGTAATGTCTAATCACAACTACTTGTGTTACATTATTGATCCCAACATGACCTCCACCAAGTGAATGGGCTTGCAAGTCAACTTGCTAAGGAATAACTCCACATAAGTCAACAAGACTATGCCATTCTCCTATCCTAAGTGCACTCGAGTTCGGGTATAGAACTCATCTCACAAAGATCACCAAGCATACAAGGAATTAATATTCAAGCAATTCAATCATTACATACAATACAGTAATCCCAAATTGCACAAAAATATGTCACAAAATAATATACAATACAATACAACAAAAAATGAAAAGTAGGCAAAACCCACTAGGCAAATGTCCCCAGCAGAGTCGCCACTTTTCTGTAGCGGGGTATTCGTTACCATTAGAGATATTGACTAAATCTAAGGTAAACCATACAAGTCGAGTCGCCACCGCACTTCTATTTATCCACAGGAATGGTTAGAAAGCGAACAAAAACCTAAAAGTTTTATCGAATCAAAAACTAGTAAAAATGTCAGAGATCGGGGTAAGGGGGTCGGTTATGCAATGGGAAGGTTTTAAGCACCCAAAACATCCTAGGTACTCCTAGGGAGCCCTTTTCACATTTGTTGTAAGGTTGGTATTTTGTGAAAATTTATTTGTGCAAACATGATTGAAGAGATGAGAAAATAATATACAAGTTATTTACATTTTTTGTGTTTGGATGGCTAAACCTATTGCCTACGTACCATCTTAAAAAAGATTAGGATCAAAACCTCGTAGTTCAGGGTAAAAATCTCAAAATGAGTTGGTGAATTGATTGGTCCAAAAGCCTTAAGGTCTTTTGTTATCCAAGGGATAAACTCAACCTAAAACCATAAATCCACCACGTGAGGATAGCTTCAACATGCTAGTGAGGGGTTAACCCTATAATAAGCATGGAAGACTCATTGTCCATCACTAAGGATATAGGAGAGTATTACATCTACCTCAAGGATAACTCAAACCTAATAACTAAAGGTTATGAAAAGTTTTTTATTAAGAAAGTGGCCTTTGAAACCACAAAAGTATTTGAAGGAGTTATATTTACCAATGAAAAGTATGTACAAAATATGGTCAAAGTTGACTTAGAAGTTCAATTCAAAATAAGTGTTATGAAAATAAAGTTTGAAAATCAAAAGCATAAGGCTTAGGTTTCTAATGTTTGAAAACAAGCATTAAATGTTTGCACAGAAGTTTTGGCTTGGGTTAGAGTGGAGGGAAGAATAAGAATGGCTAAAGTCCTAATCACACAAGAGATAAGGGATAAGAAACAAGACCACAAATGGAGTTCCTCTCTTGAGATCATATTGATGATCCAAGTAGCTCCCATCCTTTGGAATATGAAAGAAAAATAATAGTAAGCTCAAACAATCAACACAATCAAACAAGCTCCTTAGGAGATCCTCAATGTATCTTGTATCTTTCACTTTGGATGAACATGGAAATGGTTCTTCAATTTGAGCTCTCATGGGATTCCCTAGCACAAAAGCACACACATCAAAAGTTCCATGAAGTAAATCAAGAATGGACAAGAGTGAGTTTAGAGGTTTGGTCCTTCTAATCCATCTTCAACATTAAGGTCGTTTTACTCCAATTTGCATAGGGAAAGTCCTAGAAACTAAGTTCATTTGTCCATTTCTTTGCATTTGGTCCACAACAATCAAAACAAAACACAAGCACAAAGATATATACACAATTATATGCTCAAGTGAGAAAAAGGAAAATTGCATTAACATAAACATGTGCTGAAATGAGCAAAGGGAAAAGCAAATGAATAATATGTACAAGAATAGTAAATTGCATAAATATAAAGAGCAAAAAGTAAATGTTAATGGTTAATGGTTAGTGTTAGTAGTTAGTGTGTCATAAGGCAAATTTAGCGCTATGTTAAGCAATCGTAATTGGACTTATGTAGAAGTCACAACTATCTGAGGCCGATCAATAATAATGTAGGCAACAACACAAGTTAGAGGTCTTGATTAGTGAATCAAACTTCAACAACTTGCCATGCCAAAAAGAAGATGAGAAATGATCTTGTATTGATTTAGGTCCTTTGCATGATTTAGAAAGCAATCTATCCTTAATGCAAAGTCATTCACTTGATCATTGATCAAGATGAATTAGATTTGAATCAAGGAAGATTAAACCTCCCTAATTAATGCTAACCATCAATCTTTAAATCATTGATAAAAAAAAAGAAGAAGAAGATGAAGTAAAGAAATAAAGAATTAAAGTGCATTAAATGAAATGGAATGAGATAATCAACAAGCTATGACCAAAGATAGAGAAGATCAAGGTCAAACAATAGAAAACATAAGCAAAATGAAGATTAAAAGTCAAGAAATAAACAAAATATTTTTGGCATTTTTAATATTTAAAATAAAACTTGAATTAAAATATTAAAGAAAGGTTAAACTTCAAACTCACTTCAAATCTACTTTGAAAAGTCCAAGTGAATCATCCCAAGTTCAACAAGGTCAAACAAAGTTTGACAAAAAATTTCAGCATTTTTAAAAGTCAGAAACTATTTTTAATCAATTAAAAATGCATAAAAATAACCTAATTGAACTAAAATCTCAAATAAATCTCAAGTCAATTAATAAATTGATGAGAATATTTTTCATAGATCTATCATCATTCAAAGAGGTTGAGAAAATATTTTTGTATTTGTTGAATATCAAAAACTATTTAAAATGAATTAAAAATAACCAGAAAAGAGAAAATTATTAAAAAATAGCAAATGATAAGATAAAAAATATTAAAAATCATTTTTAGAAACTAGAAATTAAAAGAGAAATAATGCAATTGGTCCCATAATTTTGGGACCAATAATGAAAGAGATATGGATTTTAGAAATAAAATGGAATTAAAAGAAATAAAAGAAAATAGAAAACAGAAATTAAAAATTAGAAAAAAGGAGAGGCGTTGGATGATGGCTCATTAGTTGAGCTGGCATATCACGTGGCTCTCAGCACGCTTCCACAATACATCCAAGTCAATGCAACCACACGCTGTATTAAAATAAGTCATAAGTTTGAACAGTCAGGATTAGATCTGGAAACGAAAATGGATGGCCACGATTGGATCTGGAGACCAGGCGGTGGCCAGCGTCGCCGTCTTCTTCGGCTAGCTCCGGTGAGAGCTCAAATTTGCAGAAGAGCAAATGTGCACCAAAACACACGATCCAGGTACCAAATGAAAGGTGGAGTGATGTACATCACTCCTATGCCACTCAATTCTACTCTAGATCCCTATTGAGAGAGAAATCAGAGATGGAACTTTGGTGGTGTTCAACTGAACTTGCTTGATTTTGAAAATTAAGAACACAATAATGATGCCTCTATGCAGAGGACTTCAGACAACACAAAATCAAGGCAAATTGAGCAATATATGAGGTGATTCGAAGCAAAATGCAGTTGAGCAAAACCTTTGGATTGTGAAGAATTGAGTCACGATCTTGGAGTTCTTTTACAAGCAGAAGCTTCAATAGATCAAGATGAAGAGGTCTAGGAACTTTAGATCTTAAGAAAACAGTCAAGGAAACTGGATTCTAGATCTGAAATTTTTAGAGAAAATTGAGATTTGTTCGTTTGGTAGGGGTGTGGATTCAATTCAGCAGAGGTTTATGCGCCATTAGGTTGAAGAATTGTGAAGTTATGGCATGGTATTTATAGATGGAGATGGCTGAATGCATGAGCTAACTCGTGTGCATTGGAGAAGAGGGTCTCCATGCATGGGCCTGTACAAGCGTATGGAGGGACCAATTCCGATTGGAATTGATTGCTTATAACATGATTAGAAGGAATGGACGTGCAGATATGATATCATGAGCTCATGCAATGTGTTTGAAATGAATTTCCAAAAATGCACTAAAAGGTTCTCTTCTTCGAAAATGATTCTTCCAAACTCCAAATCCAACCTTATGAGTAATGGTTGGAAAGCTTGTTGCATAAGGAACAAATGATATGTGGATCAAAACTCCAATTGGGCCTTATAAATTAATGAAAATTGAGCTTGAAGTGTAGGGTGCAAAACATGCATATGTGAAGTTTCCAAATTTGGCCAATGTTCAAGCTCTTATGTCTCAATTATGCAAGCCCCAAATGATACAAGCTTCAACGTGAAAGTTGTATATCGTTTCACAAAAATTAATTTGGATTTAAATTTTGCATCATTTGGATTTTAAATGAAGAAGTTATGGGCATTTGAAGTTGTACTTTTTCACATTTCAATGCATTTGGTCCAAAGTGACCTATAATGTTTTGCATTATCACATGTATTTATTTTGAGATTTTGCAAATTTTCTCAATATAACATTTGAAGTAGACACATTAATCTTTCCAATTCATTAAGTCCCACCTCAAAATCATGAAAAATGAATGAGTTATGTCCTTAGGAAGTTGACCCAAAATTAGAATTTCAGTCAAAATGACCTATAATGTCTTGGAATGGATGATGACCTTCCAAGCTTCAAATCAAATTTTTATAGACATGAAAGTTTTTCATATTGTCCTTAAGAACATTTTTACTCTTTAGGTCATCTCCATTTGACCAACACATAAAAAGTTAGGTCTCAGTGCACTTCAAAATAGTCAGATGAATTGACTGATCAACTTCTCAAGTCCACACCTCAAATCTTGATGAGCAAGGCACTGTTGATGAACATATGAATTAGGGTTTCCTTGGGAAACAAACCTCAAACCCTTTGAATTGCTTTGATCAAAATGATGAATTGAGATACTTGGGAGGTATATTTGATGGATGAGAGCTTTGGGAACCATTACCATGCTTGCTTTCATCTTCTCTTGCCCATATCATTGCACAAAGGGTCTCCTAGAAGCCTTAGACCTTGTGATTGCTCAAGCTACAAACAAAAGATGTTAGTGACATATATTTGTGCTTTTGGTTAGTAAATAAAATGGGGAAAGAAATTATATACAATTCAAGCATGCTTGGTGATCTCAAACCACTCACAAGAGGTCCCAACCCAAAGGCAAAGGGAACCAAGATGCTTATGATCCTTGAGGCAATGCAAATACCATGTTATGATGCCATGAGGGATCCTAGGGTCAAAATTAGGGTCTTACAAGTTGTATCAGGAGAGAATGAAGAAAGCATTTGATAAGAAGGTCATGCCTTGTGTGTTTAGAGAAGGTGATCTCGTGCTCAAGAAGATTTTATCTTTCAAACATGATGCTAGGGGCAAATGGACTCCTATTTATGAAGGCCCATATGTTTTTAAGAGAGCCTTTTCAGGCGGTGCTTTGATTCTTACAACTATGGATGGTGAATAGTTCACACGTCCCGTGAATGTTGATGCAGTCAAGAAATACTTCGCCTCAAAAAGAAAAGAACAGCTCGCTGAGTTGAAAACTCGAAAGGGTGGCTTAGGAAAAAATGAGCGTCTCAGTGGATTGAAAACCCGGAAGGGAGATCCAGGAAAAAATTAGATACATAAAATAGAAAATTTATCCCAGTAGATTGAGTACTCCACCTTGGGGAAATCTACTCAAAAATTAGGGATTATGGCAAGTAGTTGCATTCGGTTGGTGCTAATCCTGTGAAGCAGTTTTGAGCAGTCATTTGGTTCCGATTCATCATTCTCAACCAAAGACAAGCCCAACAAATGTTGAATTTGGCAGGAGGAATACTGATCATTGTATTCAATGTAGCCCTTTTCCATGTAAATTACCATTTTCAATCTTTGTAAAGATCTATGGAGTCTCGTCATTTACGGACTACCATTCTATTAAATAAAGTTGAGCTTTTATCCAATTATTTCTATTCTTATTTACTTATGCCAAATAAAATTGAATTTTTATGATGATAATTTTGAAATAAGTTAATGAATAATTATTATTTTTCTTAAAATAATAAGAACAATCACTTTAAGAATAATCAGTTTCAGCAAGGAATGTCAACAGTAATTTGAGAACAGACAAGTCTTGAAGTGTGAAGCATTGTTGGTCGTCCCAAAGAAGTTGGTTTGGTAACTACTTCCCTCCTCAGTAGTTCGTCGTTGATCCTTGGCTTGGCCGATAAGTTTATCGCCGGGTATTTTATCATTCCTAGTAGAGTTGAGCTGACAATCGGCCCCCTTTGCAATTTCATATTCCCTAGATGAGGTGCTCATGTTTTGTATCCCCCAGTTTGTGATTTATGATTGGACCTTGGAGATCCAGAACCTTTATTTGGTTTCCATTTGAATTTAATTGTGGCATAACTTCGACAGTTTCTCCTTTGTGTGAATCATACCTGGTTATCTTTGCCTTGGAATTGGTTTATTTCACAATTTCCAAGAAGAATTTGATGATTATTGAGGAATGCGACGATCTTGGTCACAACATCCCCAATAATTTGCTTAAATCCTCATGCAGAATTTTATCTCTTGTATTCCCCGATGGAGTTCATCTTCAGATAGAAGTTCCCTCTTTCCCAACAGTGTTTGATTCGGAGCAGTATTTGATTTAGTCCCCTACAAGGTTGTCTCCCATTTGATATGGTGTTGACCTAAAATTCCATGCAGTGTTGACAATTTAGATCCTCAGCAGATCATTTCTCTATCCACGACCTATTTGGTTGATCATCATTCATCAATGCTCTCTCCCCGTAGAGTTTGTCGTGATTGATTGGAAGCATGTTTTCCATGTCTTTCCCCAGTAAGAGTTGATTTATTCAGCGCTAGATGATTTATTTTCATCCCTAGCAGATTCTCCAGTTGGTGTTTCCATCATGTTGAGATTAGCCAAGTGTTGTAGTGAATATTCAAATCTTTGTTATTTATATCCTTTGTATTATTTTGTCAGCATAATCACAATCATATACATGCATATTCATCCATAAAACACAACATCAAAGATATTTCATTATGCATTTTATCGCATTTACTCTCTTTTCTTCTGATCCCCTGCTTCGGTAATATTATCTACCCGTGCAGGTTTGATGTGTTCGTCTTCCTTCAATTGTAGAATGTTAGCCACTTAAGTAGAAAGAGTTTAACCTTTCTCATTCCCCACTGAGTTATTTCCTCGTGGATGATTATTATTTCAATTTCCTCCCTAGTTAATTATCTGGATGGAACCACTCCTCTTGAGTTATATCCTTATTGGGTTGAGTCTTTGTTTGACCATTTCTTTCTAGTTATTACCTAGATAGATATTTTGGTCCCATTGAGAGTCTATTACCCAGTAATTGGTAACATTCTTCTCAATTTTTGAGTACATTACTTTTTCCCAATACCTGGTAAAATGTAATCTACTTCTTTTGTTTTTCCCAACGAATTTGTTTTCACGTCTCCCCAGGTAGTATATCCTTGATATGTTCACCTTAACCAGTGATAGATATTCTCCTTTCTTGGTTTTCTACCCAGTAAAAAGGTAGTTGTAATCCATATTTTGTTCCCTAGAAAGTCTATCCTTGATATGTTCACTTTGACCAGTGGCAAGTTTTCTCTTCTTTTTGGTATTCTACCCTGTAAGACCCCAATTTTTACCCTAAGATCCCTCATGCTATCTCATCATATGCATTGGTTTTGGGATCACACCTTGGCATCCTTCTTACCCCTCATTCATTGGGTTTGCATTGGGAGAGATCACCAAGCACATTTGATTGTATCATAATTTTTTTTTCATTATTTACTAACCAAAATACCAAAAATATATCAATGTATAGTTTGTTGCTTTTGTAGGTAGTGTGTGCATCCACCAATGCCTCATCAAGCTCATATCTAGGGTTTAAGACCCTCAATGCAAGGAGACTAATAAAAAGATGGTTCACATTAACTCTAGACATCATATATGGATCCCCATGGTCTTCACATATCATTTTGATCAAGAATTTATCAAGAGTTTGAAGCTTGTTTGATTTGGAAGCCCTAATTCATTTGGGTATCTTGTGTGACTTCCTCAACAAGTTTCTTCAACATTTGTTCAAATATTTAAAGGGACACCTCATATTACATCATGCTACACATATATGATCCTCCATGAGTCCCAAATATCAATAGAGTGTCAATCTAGCAAGTTGGTACATGGTGGTTGGCCAGAGAAAGTCAACTGGTCAAAACTGGGGTTCCCTAGACCTTATCTACTACAATATTTGTCATATGAAAATGATTCCAAGATAAAAGTTACTCATAATTACATTACAAACAAATTTCATGTTGAATTAAAGATCTATGTTTTCTTGTATAATCATGTTTTATGGTGAAAGATTATAGGTCATTTTATCTGAACCCTAGTTAGGAGGTCAATTTCCCAAGACCATAACTTGCTCATTTTTTATGATATCAAAGCCATTCAAATTCCATGATCAAATTCAAGATATACCATGAAACTTTGATGTTTGGATGGAGTTCAAATTCAACTTGCAAATGCATGTGCTAAGAGGAAACATTACAGGTCATTTTGGGCCATTTCCATTGAACAAGTGATTTTCCTTGAATTCTAAAATGCATAACTCCTTTGTTCCAAATCCAAATGAGGTCAAATTTGTAACCAAATTGAATAGGTTTGAAAGAGATACAACTTTGATGAAGGAACGTTTTCCATTTGAAGTCCATATCAAGCGTTATTCAAGGTGGAAGAAGTGAACATTTGACTTGGTACTTAGAAAATATTCAAATATGTTTGATTTTCCAAACATCCACCTCAAAATTCATCATGATCCATGCTTCAAATGGAAACATGTTCAACATGGAAGTTGTTCCCCTTGATCTCACCTTTCCAAAAAGTCCAAGATCATCTCATTTGGATCAAAATTGAAGGACTTGCTCATGGGTGCAATGCATGGTCCCATTTGCAAGATTCTCACAACAATTTCCCATTCCACATTGCATGGCTTCATGAATTACTTTCAACATCACATGCGCACATTTTTGGACCTATTCCAATCATTCTTTGGGCTTTTTACACGCCCATGCAAGCTTGCATGAGGTAATTGCTATTTTTGGATTTCAAATGGAAGTGTGTGGAAAGCATGTGATAACCCTAAAAATACAAGTGTTATGAGCTCAAAAATGCATCAACACCTTGCCCAAGCTTTGCCAAGACAACTCAGACCCCTCACTCCATAGAATTTCTTTAGGATTTCATTAAAATCCAGTTTGAATTTCACCTTCTATTTTGAAGTTCAAACTCCAAGAATTCATTTCCCTTTCCATCTCAATTGATCACTACAAGAAAGAGGAAGAGGAATCAAGCAAATCCAGATCAAGATCAAGCAAATTTGAAGCTACTCGAAGGTGAAAATTCAGAAACTTCGTCTCTTTGATTCTCTCTCAATTCTTCATTATTCTTTGTGATTTTTGGTTTGCTGAAGTCCTACCAATGTAGGCAACAAGATTGAGTTGCTTTGAGGTCAAATCGAAGCAACTTAGTTCATGATCCTCAAAATTCAAATCCCTATATCTTTTTATATACTTGGAACTAGAGAAAATTGAGGCCAGATTCGTGATCCTGAGCATTTTCTCTTCAAATTAGTGTTCTTATTTTCCATTTTTCATGAAGTTTAGGTTGGACCAGTCTGATGGTCCTCACCGGAGAAGATGACCGGAGCTAGGGCTCCGGTGGTGTTTTGGCAATGTTCCAACCATTTGATCTTGGTCCAACGTTTTAATCTCAGCCCTTGCTTTTGCATACCACACGTGTACACACGTTGACTGAGGTGTTGGATGGAAATGCGCGTTTGGCCATCAGATATGTCACCTCAATTAATGAGGGAGATCTGATGGCCTTGTTTTTTTGAATTTCTTTTTATTTTCTGATTTTTCATTTAATTGCTTTATTTTGTTTAATGCATAATAATTTCATTTTTAATCCAAAAAATATGGGACTTTCACCAAAAATTTGTAAATACTTTCCTCTTTCAGTTTCCGAATTAAAGTTATTTTTTGGATTAGTTTTGATATTTTTCATGAATTAAATGTTTTTGTGCATATTTTTAATTATTTAAAAATACTTCTGACCTTTTAAAAGTCATGAAATTTTTGTCTAAAGTCCTTTGACCTTGTTTGACCTAGGATAAATCTCTTGGCAATTTATTTAGTGTTTTGAAGGGATTTTAGGTTTTGACCAATTTAAATTGTATTTTAATGCATTTTTAATTTTATTTTTAATTGATTAATTGTGTAAAAATTATGTTGAGCCATTTTTATGGTCTTTTGATGTTTGACTATTTGTTTGGGCCTTGGTTAAGGTTGATTTGACTTTTGTTGGATTAAAATCATTGGATTTAGGGGATTGATGAAATATACATTTCATCTCCCAAAATGAATGAATGATTTTAATTTGATAAAATTCCTCCCATGAACAATTTGTGTTTCTCTCATCCCCCCCCCCTCTGTTTCATCTTCATCTCTATTGTTTCCCATTCCTTTCATTGAACAATAAAATCTTAATATCCTAAGGCTAATTGGTTCATCAATGACCATGTGTCAGATGAACCAATACAAGTATGGATGAGATAGGTCCATCTTTTTTTATCTTTTATTTTAGTGTGTGGTATGTTTTAGGATTTTGGTTCATTATACCAAATCTCTAACGTCCATTAACACCTAAATTTTTATTGCCCGACCTTAGATAGTTGTGACTTCTACATAAGTCTAATTATGATTGCTTAATATAGAGCTAAATTTGAACTTAAAGGCATATCATTCTAGTAAGTGAGATTGCAAGTCTCCCGTCTTTCATGGTACTATGTGGAAACATGGATTTTTTCCTTCCTATGGAAGATGTCTTGGTTCAAGGATCCATGCTTGTGAATAGATGGTTGAGTGTTCTCCAAAGAATGACTTAATCAATTGAAAATAAAAACACTACTAACTTCCAATTAACTTTGACTAACATTTGACTAACTCTTATTAATCTTGCTTTACTTTCAAGTCATTTACTTTATGCAATTTAATTTCTAGTCATTTATCATTCATTGCCATTTACATTTCATTAAACTTGTTTATGTGTATATTTGATTGTGCTTGTGGTCTTAGGACCTTAAAATACCTAATAAACAACAAAAACCCTAAAAAATGTTTTGAGACCAAGTTATTATGAATTGAACCTTCATATGAATTGATCTGAACTTTTGGACTTAGGATTAGGAAACACTCCATATGCAAAGGGACTTGGCCAATGCCAACATTTTTAAACCAAGTTATTATGAATTGAACCTTCATCTGATGCAAGTATTGGGATTTATTTGAACTTATCTGCTACATAGTCTTGATGCAACTGTTAATTTGATCATATGTATGAGGCTTTCTTCTGAGTTGATCAAGGAGTATTTCATATGATACATAAGAAGACAAAGAAGACTGCTAGATATGGGATTTGCTTGCTTGGATGAGGCCATCTTTATTTGATGCCTTGATCTTCATGATGCTTGATATTGCTAATTGCTTGCTGATAATTGATTGATTCAAAGTCCAAAGGGAAAGTGGGTTTTCTATATGACATTCTTATCTGTTGGATTGCATCCCATTGGTCAGATCTTTTCAACTCTTAACTTTTAAATTTTTGCTTAGGATTAGTCTCTTCATCTCCTCCGACTTCTTAAATTTCAAAATCTCTCCCCCTTTTCAAAGATCTTTTTTTCTTGTGATTTCAAACTTAGACTCTGTTTAAATAATTAGAAACTTTGGCCTTATGCCAATGAATTTTCAAACCTTTTTCTTAAATCAAACTTGTAAATAAATCTAATCATATTGACTTAAAATTTCAAAAGACAAAAAGAATTAACACCCATTCAAACTTTTGGGCCCTTTGTGCCTCTTTTAACTTAAATTTTGATTAAAAGCAATCCATTAATTTTGAAATTGATACCACGAACTACGAGGTTTTGATCCCTCATTTTTATGTTGGTACTTAGGCACAAGTTCGAAGGTCTTGTCAAACACAAAAATATAATCAATGAATTCTTTTCTCATCCCCACACTCTATTTTTCTCAAACATCATTTTTATACCAAAAACACACACACACATAAAAATGGCTCCCTAGGACACTTTGGGTGATAACACCTTCCCTCTGTGTAACCAACCCCCTTACCTGTAATCTCTGGCATTTTACTAGTTTTGATTTGAAAACTTCTTATCTTTGGGTTTTGTTCGTACTTTTCCCTTTTCCTTTGGAAACAATAAAAGCACGGCGGTGACTCTAGTTTTATTGACGTTAAGCTTATCCATAGCTTGATGGTCATGAATTTACCGCTACAGAAATTAAGTGGCGACTCTGCTGGGGAGTAGTCCTCAGTGGGTTTAACCTACTTTTTTTATGTGTATATATTTGTATATTTGATGTTTGTATAATTGCTTGTGTGATATAATCTGTCTATTGTGCTTGGTGATCTCTGAGTGGTGAGATACGTTTTAACCCGAACTTGAGGGAAATTAAGATAGAAGGATGGTATAGTCATGTTCAACTTGTGTGAATTAGTCCTTAACAAGTTGTCTTGAGATCCATCTACTCAGTGGAGACCCTTTGGGAGTTACTAATGTCACACAAGTTATTTATGGTTAGGCATTACTTTCTCTGATTTGGGGTTCGAGAAGCTGAGAACCGTAGAACATTTAACCTAACTTGGCCTATTTAGGACATAGTGCAGAGACTGTTAAGGTGTAGACCTTATAACAGTTTTTACGCGATACTACACTCAGACGAGTTTCTCTTGAGAATATTATGGGTTGATGAGTCAGTCATTCTAACCTATAATATCTGATAGATGGAATTAAGACTCTGGGAACTTTTTAGAACATGATCTACAGGTTTTTATCCTTAGTACACTCCTTTGGGATGGTTCTTAACCTGACTCCATGCTCATGACTCATAATAAACCCTTTGATTCTCGGTTGATCCGATCAAGTCTTGTCAATATCAATGGAGCTTAGGTGTTGATCAGGTGAAAACTATAATACACCAAAATGGATTATTTATCTTCATGATGACTTGATTCATCCCTTGACCTTTGTTTGTGTTTGCCTTGTGTGTGATCCCTTGTTTGTTATTGTTGCATTCATGCATTCATGGGCATCATAACATTCATCGCAGAAAAATAAATTTCAAGGAACTGGGGTCTTATTTACAAATCTTTTCAGACCATGGATTATGGACGAAGGAACACTAAAAAGTACACTTTTAGATGTCCGGATTCGAAAGAGCTAAGGAAGTTATCATCATTTGTATTAGATCTCTTGGACTTCAAGCAACGTCATGGGAAGCTTTTATCTATATTATCTGCTGATATGGTTGAAGGACTCTTGAGCGCTTTGGTTCAGTTCTATGACCCTCTCTACCGGTGCTTCACTTTTCCCGATTATCATCCTGTGTCGATGTTAGAGGAGTATGCCCATCTCTTGGGAATGCTTGTATCTGATAAAATGCCTTTTAATGGGTTGGAAGAGATTGCCAGATCTCATATCATAGCTTAAGCTCTTCATCTAAAGAAGTCTGAAATTGAGACTCATTAGGTAAAGAAAGGGGCTATTTTTGGGTTGACTTCTGAGTTTCTCATTAGTAAAGCTATTGTCTTTGCTCAAGCCGGTAGTGTGGATGCTTTTGAAGTTATCTTTGTGTTGCTCATCTATGGTTTGGTTTTGTTCCATAACATTGACGATTTTGTTGATGTTAACGCCATTAGAATCTTCTTGATTGGGAATCATATACCTACTCTATTGGGTAACATGTATTTTTATTTGCATTTGAGGAATTCTAAAGGTGGTGGAAATATTGTGTGTTGTGTTCCTCTTCTGTATAAGTGGTTTATTTCACACTTGCCTCAGACGCCTGCTTTTATGGAGAATAAACAATGTCTACGGTGGTCCCAAAGACTTATGTCTCTCACTAATGATGATATTGTTTGGTGTCGTACCTCGATTAAAAATGGGGATACGACTTTAAAGCGAAGCGCGATCGCACGCTCGCAATGATGGACTGAACAGAGTCGCCACCAAACTTTATTTATTCCTGAAAAGGAAAGGGGAAATATCGATAAAATCCAAGACAAAACAACGACAATGATTATTGGTCGTCGCAACCAAATCAGGGTTCGGGAGTCGATTACGCAAGGGGAAGGTATTAGCACCCCTCACGTCCGTTGTACTCAACGGGAACCATTAGGTCAGTTGTGCGCGTTAGTGTTAGTTTAAAATGTTAGGCTTTTCAAGTCATTAGGTGGGAAAGAAAGAATAAAAGAGAGGAGAATGTTTTTTTTGTTTTTTTAACGAAGGACTAAACCTAAGTTTTTTATTAGTGGGCCTGACAAGATTTACAAATCCTGCTCCTACGTATCTCAATAGAGAAGTCAAGGCTTACGTAGTTCTGGGTAGAAAAATGTTTGTTTGTTGGTCGATTTTAGCGAAAGCTATACTGTATTAATCGACAAAAACATTGTTTTACCCAAAACAGATGAGGAGTGGACGCATACCACACATCAAACGGATTTATAAATCTACATTCGGAAAAGCGTCACTTATCTCTACTCAACAATCGTGGCCGAAACATTGTTTTGCATCACCTTAAGACAATATATCTTTCGTTTAAGAAAAGGTTTGAAGGGTTAATCGCACGGCGGCGAGAAAAGAGTTTGATCGGTTGGATGTATTTTGAGTGATGGCGAGAACTTGGATGAGCGAGATATACATCTCGAATCCTAGTCTCAGGAGTGCGTGGTATACACCATGTTCCATTTCCATCTTATTTGCAAAAAATATTTAATAAGAATTGAGTGTGTTGAATTTGATTGAGAAAGGGTTTGAAGAAACCGCATTGACAATTTTAGACGATGGCGAGAGCTAAGATAGGCGAGACATACGTCTCGAATCTTAATCTCAGGAGTGCACGGTATACACCATGTTCCATTTCCACCTTTATTGAAAAAGTGTTAAATAAGAATTAGGTATTTTGAGTTTTGTTGTGAAAATGACTTGACGCTAGATCAAGTATTGATGGATGTTTTAAGAGAAATTTGAATGAGTGTTTGAGAGAAAACAAAGTGGATAAATTTGGATGATGGCGAGAGCTAAGATAGGCGAGGCATACGTCTCGAATCTAGTCTCAGGAGTGCGCGGTATACACCACGTTCCACTTCCATCTTTATTGAAAAGGTCTTAACTATGAATTAATATTTTTTGAGTTTTTATTAGAAAAATTGGCTTGACGTTGAATCAAGCGTTTGGTGAAAGTTTGAAAGAAATGGAATAGAATAGGAGGGAGAAATGAATTGATTTATTTATTGAGAAAATACTCGACGTTGGATCGAGTCATTATTTTTGATCTTTTGGAAATGGTTGATTTTATTCTTGTATTAGTGTCTAACTAAATAGTCAAACAAATAAAGAAATAAAACAGTACAAGATTATTACACATCGGGGAAGTGGGGTACATTTTGTCAAATGGGGATTCAAAATCATGAAATAATTAAATTGGGCCCAAACAACAAATAATGCAATGTATGAGTGTAAGTGCAAGAGAACTGGCTCATTGTAAGAAAACCCAAGAGTAAGCTATGTGAGGTTGACGGCGATGCTTAAAAAGCAATCGACTTACAAGGGTATGGAAATGGGCTCGACATTGAATCGAGAAAAGTGTGATTCTAATAGTTTAAAGCGGTTTGAATGGATGATGAAATTAAAGGAAACCAAACTTGTGTTATTAAATAATAATGAAACTATGAGTATAGGAGAAATTATAATAAAACATAAACATGAAAAAAATGAATGCTAAAAGAAATAGAATGCTATATATGGGTATTGAACCCACTCCACTAAAGACTATGAAACTGCCCTCTCTCCACTAGGCCATTTATGATTAGTTATTATTTTAATGCTAATTCGGATAAGTAAATCAAAATAGGTTAAAAATTAGAATTAAAAATAAAAACTAAGATAAAAAAAAAGTCTGTTGGACTACCAAAAAAACAAGAAATTAAACCCAGCCGCTTGGCTGTTAGGTTCTAGAGGCTAGTGGATTGGGAATCAAAAATGACATGTTAATGTACAGTATTAAATGAAAACATTATTAAATAAAAACCTAGGAAGTTTAAACATAAAAATTTAATGGTTTCAATGTTTATTCTGTTTAAAAATAAATTAAAGAAAGAAAATGGAAACAATGTAACAGATGCTTCATCGTCCTCGTTCTCTCCCAATCTCAGTTCACAAAATCTCTCTCTCAACCTCACTCCCAAAATCGCTCTCAACCTCGCGTCTCTCTCACAATCACTCACCTCTCTCAGTCGCTCTCAAACCTCACATCTTTCTCACAATCGCTCACAATACTACCCCAGAAATACATGAATCTATGGTTTCAAAAGAGGGTCGAGTGAAAATCTCACCTTCGGCGGTGAAGACGGCTCCGATGATGCTTTAATCCTCCTCCTTCGCCTCTTCAAATCCAGGTTTTTTGATTTTTGGGATTTAGGATTCTTTTCTCTGATTTTTCGTCTTAGGGTTTTGTTTTGAAGTTTTTTCGTCCGCCTCTCCAATTTTCGTCCCCCTCTCTTCTGATTCTCTCCCCCTTTTATGTCCTGCAGTTAGGGTTTTTGATTTGGTCTTTTGTGGTCCAGAAGGGGCGTCCCTACGAACTACTTTTTGGATGCTCAGATTTGGATTGCCCTGTTTATTGTTAAATCCAAAAAAGGTAAACAGACATACATTTTCTTCTTCGCTTTTGTCTTAATCCTCTTTTGGGACATTTTATTTTAAAAAATTACTGCCTTGCTGATTGCTTTGTGTTACTGCAGTGAAAAAATTATTGAAGATTCAAGAACGGTTTGGTTCAGGTTCAACGGTCTGGTGGATGATAGGTTTTGATGCCTTGAAGAATGTCAAACCCATACTTAACGCTTCCTGCAGTTATCACATACTGTAATTCTTTGGTAGGAGCTTCAAGTGAACGCATAAGGTGATAACAATGATCTCCTCCACATCTAACAGTAATTTAATTTTTATTCATTGACTCTATCCATATCTGCTGAAATTTTCCTTGTGATGATTTTGTTGTGTTAATCTAGTTTAATCCTTCTCATGTGATGCAGGTGAGGATGATGGAACAGACAACTGGGACAACATAGATTCAAGTGGATTTACATTTGAAAGATCCCGATATGCTTTTACCACAGGTCCAACATCAAAGGAGACCCAATTGCTATCACCAGAACTTGTTGGATTCGCAAGTTGAACCACGGTAACTGGTATGATTTGAGGAATTGCTGGAGCAAAAGGTGGTTCAGGAATATCATCAAAATCAATAAGGCTCCTGATAGTCTCAAGCTTCACTTATGTTTGGGTTCCATTACTGGATGCCACACAACCGGAAGACGCCGTTCTCTGTGTGATTCCTGAGCCATTAGCAGCTTGTCCGCTGTTTGCTATCAGGTAAAGAATGAGTTTGCGGATCCCACTCTTTGAAGAATATTTCTTTTGCATGCTGATTTCCTCCTTCTTGAAGTGCACTAACTTCTTGTGCAGTAAATTTAACCATGGAAATTGATTTTACTCTATGAGTAAAATCTCTGTGTATTCCACTATAGCTTGTGCAAACAAACGTCCAGAAATTTGTGCACACATATTGCGGTCCCAAGCTATTGCAATTAATGCATCTTCGATTTTGTGTAAGTTTGAGGAGACCTTGAATGATTCGTTCATTTTTTTCTTATCTTCCTTTACTCGACTTGTCATCTCCGCTTCTAAGAACTTAGAAGATGATGAATGTGCAGAAGTAATACTCTGATTTTGCAGGAGATAAAGAAGCAGTTAAGCAACTTTTTTTTTAAGCTGACGATGATGGTCAATGAGAAAGATCCAGTAGTGTAACAACCAGAGAGAGGAAGTGATTTTCTGAATTGGTAAATTACGACATTGTACAGCTCAGAATTTGCATCCATTTTGCCGGAAAGAATTTACTGTAGATTTTTCGAGTCTCCATTATTCCTGTAAGTATTGAAAAACTCATATCCTGATTTAATAATACTTGAGCATAGTTGGATCTGATGACAGTTGTTTGTTGTTCTCCAGTCAAAATCCAACATGAAACCTCAATCCAACCAGCAGCAAAAACTCCCGCTGCACTATGAGCAATGGTCAAAGCAAGCTCAGTGAACCTCTCAAGCCTCTCCTGCGATCCAGCCGGCTAATCATCCATCCTAAGCACATGAATAATCTTAGCAAAGTAATTCAAATAAACAACAAGTGTTGTTCCATGAGTATCTGTTTTGGTGAAGTGTTTTGCAGGTTATTGTTGCTTCACTAATCCTGTGTTGATGCAACTTAGTCTCTTTTGTTTCATGACATATTCTTGCTTGGAATTCTTTATTGCCTGGTTTGATGTTTGTTCTTGCACTGCATTTTCAGCTTGGCTTAAACAGCATGTGTGTATGGAAAGCTTGACATATTCTGGCCTCATTCATGCTTTGTTAGGCTTCTTGGTCATGAGCACATGAAAGATGATGTTGGAACAAAAGGCTTGCAACATGACATTGAAAGCGGAAGCAACTTGTCTTATGGAATTGGATTGAAATTGGGATTAGATGTGAATTATGGTTATATCTGGGTTGTGATTTTTTTTTTGATGAAATTTGGGAATTGGTTGTAATGTAGAAGTTAGTTGTAGGATATGGATGTGATGCATTGTTATGCTTGAATGTTAAATGAAAATGTATGTATGAAAATGAGTTTGGAAATGTTTGAAAGTTAAATATTATTGAATGTTATGAAATGAGTGTATGTACTATTTTGATTTGAAATGAACTATGGATGGAAAATGGATCATGTTTGGTTATAAAATGGATATGGATTTTGAGGAATAATCCAAAACTAATCTAAATGTCAATTAAGAATAAAAAAAACCAATTAAAATCAAATTAATCTATAATTTGTTAAAACTACTTTGATGTCAAATTCTAACATTTTATTTGGAAGTTAAAAATCAATTAGAGTTTGAATCATTAGTAAAAACACAATTAAGATTAAATTGAAATTTGGAATTAGACTTAATTTGAAATTAAAATCAAATTGAAAATTAAAAAGTCAAATAGTTAGAATCCATTTTATAATCAAAAAATACCATGATCAAAACTAGATAATGACCAATGTTTATCAAAAAATATGGATTTGGGAATGGATGGTTGCCTTTGGTCATGAATGTATGCAAATGAACTTTAGGCCAAGTGCCAAATAAAAATGAAAAAATGGAAAAAATTCAGGACCAAAATCGGGGCATGACATTTGGTATGATTCTGCATTGAGTGGCTTGGATACTATTTATAGTTGTGGTGAATTCTCTAATGTGCCTCTTATTGGTACACAAGGAGGAATTAACTACAACTCTACTTTGGCTCATCATCAACTTTTGTTCCCCTTGAGATAGAAACCTAGTAACACTATATTATAAGGTCTTTTCTATCAAGAGGGTAAAAATCCCCAACATTTGAAGCATAAGATGATACATGATTGGCATAATATGCATAGGAAAGGAAGATCTGAGTTTGGTTCACGCAACTGTGTAGCTTTGGAAGCTTACACTACTTGGGTGAAGAAGAGAGCTTTGGAATCGAAGATGTCGTATGCTTGTGAAAGACCTATGTCTTTGGTTGTGGCTGAGCCATCAACTCTCCCTAACCAAGATATAGAAGAATTGGAAGATGCGCTCACTAAGATGAAGTAAGAGAGAGATATGTGGGAAGAACGGTTCCATGTTTTGAGCCGAAAGCATGAGGAGTTGCAGCTTGAGTCAAAAGATAAGGACACACTTATTGAACTTCTTGAAGACCGAGCAGTGAAGAGACAGAGAGATCCAGAGGATCATTCTTCCTCTAGCATGCCCCAGCCTTCCGGTGCTTGGAAGAAGATTGTTGATCAATTTGTTCTTGAGAAGGCTCAAATGAAGACATCTTTTGAGTCCGAGATTCGACGCATCCGAAGGAAGTACACGCCCCCAGCCAGATCATCTGACATTGTTATTAGGGGATCCTTAGAATGATTAGTTTCCTTTTCTCTTGTATTTGTACTTTGGTTTCTGAAATTGTACTCAGTGTAATCCTTCCAAAAAAATTATGAATAAAAAGAGATTTTATGGTCAATCAAATTGTTATTATTGTTATTATATATTTTCAAATAAAACAATATGTCCCTTGAAATTAAAAACAAACAAAAACATTGCATTTCATGCATCATATGCATAGCAGGTTTTCTTCTGTCAGATGTCTTATCGCTTATTCTTCCGTGCTTTAGCCAAGCTGACTCACCGATACAACACTCGTGCTAATCAACCCAAGATCATGGAACATTTGGAAGAAGAGAATAGAGATTTGAAGGATGAGATTGCACTGTTGACTGCTATGATGGAGTCTGTTCTTGCTGTGCAAAATTAGTCTTCACCAACTCCTGCAACTCTTCCCCAGAGGACTGTCATTTCTGAGGTTGCTACCTCGATTGTTCCCATTGCTGCCAGCCAGTCCATTCCTTCCGTGCCTGTTGGATTTCCTTGGGAAATGTCATCCAACTCCATGCCTGAAGGGTTTGCACCCACCTTTATCTCTATGTCGACATCTAGCCTGGTCATGTCAGTGCCACCTCCAATTGTTCACACTCTGCCTCGTGTTGAGGACGCCATCTACCACTCTGAGCCATCTGAGGATCCAGACATATATGAGAAGATGGATGAAATTAAGGATCAGTTCCTTGAGCTGCAAAAAGAGTTGAAGACTCATGAGAGGAAAATACCTGTTTCGGAAGAGTGCTGCTGAGCTCTACCTAGTGCCGAATGTGAAGATCCCGATGAAGTTCAAAGCCCCTGAATTTGAAAATTATAATGGAAATACTTGTACACTAAGCCACCTTGTTATGTATTCCAGAAAGATGTCAACTCAAATTGGTAATGATCAGTTGTTGATTCACTACATCCAAGACAGTTTGATTGGTGTTGCTTTGAGATGGTATGTGGGGTTGGATAGTCCAAGTGTTTGTACTTTCAACGATTTGGGTGAAGCTTTTTTTAAGATGTAAAAGTACAATGCTGATATGGAGCCCGATAGAGACCAGTTGAGGTTTATGTATCAGAAGGATAAAGAGAAGTTCAAAGAATATGCTCAGAGGTGGAGGGAACTTGCTGCCCAGATTAGTCCACCATTGGAAGAGAAAGAAATGATGAAGATTTTCCTAAAGACTTTGAGTTCATTTTACTACGAACGTATGATTTCTAGTTCCCCCAATGACTTTACCGAAATGGTAAACACAGGGATGAGGCTAGAAGAGGGAGTCCGTGAAGGACGTCTGTCCAAGGAAGAAGCGTCATCCAGTAAAAAGTATGGTGGTAGTTTATCCAAGAGGAAGAAGGGGAAAACTAATTCAGTGTCTGTGGGGAGGCAGAGGAGGCCTCATGTCATGAAGAGTTCTCAACCTCGTCAGGATCAACATCAATTTTCATCAGTGATTCCTGTATTTTCCAACAATTCCAACAATCAATCTGTTACGATTCAACAACAACAATGTCAACAACAACCGCAACAAAGAACCAATTACAACAACAACAACAACAATAATCAACAAAGTTTTGAGAGGAAGAAGGTCTCTTTTGACCCTATTCCTCTGTTCTATGCAGAACTGTATCCATCTTTGGTTCTCAAGAACTTCATTTAACCAAGAAATCCACTGCAAATTCCCGAGCCACTTCCATGGTGGTTCAAACCTAAACTTCGGTGTGCCTTCCTGTAGGTGTTTAATTGGCTGCATTATATGGTAAAACACTAGCTGGATTCTAATGTCTTGACTGATGTCATGACATGGTGTGTATGTGTGACTGCAATTGTAGGTTAGAATATCTAACTGTACTCTGATGTCTTGACTGATGTCATGACACACTTGAGTAGTTACTGCAGGATTAGCTAATACAGGATTTATTAAATGTCAAACTGGATACTGTGACATTCATCTCTGTCAGCAAATACTGAGGAGCAGAACAATTGGTGTTCTGTTAGAGCTCAGTATTCACTTGCAGTCTGGTTATCAAGGAAGAACCAGACCTGGCATAAGGCCTACTGTATGAATGTCAAACTGGATGTTATGACATTCATCATGGACAGTATATACTGAATAATAGACAGAGTGGTGTTCTGCTACACTTCAGTATGTTTCTTAGTTTGTTCTTCAAGAGGATAACAGAACTAACTTAAGGCCAAATGTGTAAATGTCAAATTGGATACTTTGACATTTATTAATGTAAGCTGTTACTGTAGTATGGTCATTTTGGTCATGTACAGGTCAGCAAAATTGTACAGTCTATTTTCTGGAAAAACAGACTCAGCATATGATCCTTGATGTCTAGCTGAATGTCGTGACATTCATTCCTGACAGCATATGCTATATTGTAGGTTGTTCAGTTTTCTGTTTCAGCTTTTTCTTAGGCTATTCTTCAGGAAGTCAACAGCTTAGAGAAAAACCAGGAAATCAACAACCAAGCTACATTTAATGAACCTAACAAATAGCCTATTTGTTAGTAACCTAGATATTGGATTTATGGGAACTCGCGTGACCTTAAATTCAGGAGAATACAAGTGCAAAAGCCCAGGTACTGCAATATAAAAGGAAGTCGTTCCTTCATTCAGTTTTGGGGATTTTGAGGCGTGAAGATTAAGTGTGTCCATCATACTTCACTGCTGTATTTTTGTGAGTCTTGTATTAGACATATCTTGTAAGCCAAGCCTTTATCACGTTGATGATTGCTTTGGCATAGGGTGTTCATTGAGTTGTAAGTGTTGTGTCGCTCAAAGCTTTTAAGCGTGAGTGTTGTGTATCTTGATTAAAGTTGTTAAGCACAATCAAGAGTTGTTTGAAGTGTGACTTCAACGTTGTCTTTAATATTGATTAAAGGTAGTAATCACTGAGGTGATTGAGGGGGAGTGAGTAGGAACTCTGATCTTAGAGTAAGATTGAAATTGCATTGGGTAGGGATTAAGTGACAATTTGTAAACGGGTGAGTTTAGCTTTGAATTAATACTACTGATAGTGGATTTCCTCCCTGGCTTGGTAGCCCCCAGATGTAGGTCATGTTGGACTGAACTGGGTAAACAATTACTTGTGTTATTTACTGCACTTACTGTTAAGTTCTGCATAATTCTTGTATGTGCAGAATTGGATGTCATAACAACCCGTGTGACATCTAAAGTCTGATAACTAGAATTTCAATTGGCATCAGAGCAGGCACCCTGCCTGTGAATTTCTGGGTGAGATCTAGGGAAGTTACTTTCTAGTACCATGGACAAGGATATAGAACACTCAAATAGACCACCCATGTTGGATGGCTCTAATTATGATGACTGGAAGCCTCGTATGATAGCCTTCTTAAGGTCTCTAGATAGCAAAGTCTGGAGAGCTGTCAACAAAGGATGGGAACATCCAATGAGGACAGGTGAAGATGGAGTCAGTGTGCAGATTCCTGAAGAAGAGTGGGACAAGGAGCAAGAGGCATTAGCTCTTGGAAATTCCAAGGCCTTGAATGCTTTGTTCAATGGAATCAGTAAGAACATCTTCAGGCTGGTGCACCACTGTGAACTAGCTAAGGAAGTTTGGGATACCCTCAAGGTAACTCATGAAGGTACTTCCAAGGTGAAGATGTCCAAACTTCAGATGCTGACCACCAAGTTTGAAAATCTGAGGATGAAAGAAGATGAGACTATTCATGACTTTCACATGAATATTCTTGAAATTGCAAACACCTCTGGTGGACTAGGTGAGAAAATGGCTGAAGAGAAACTTGTAAGAAAGATTCTCAGGTCCTTGCCTAAGAGATTTGCTATGAAGGTCACAGCCATAGAGGAGGCGCAGGACATCTGCAATATGAAGGTGGATGAGCTCATTGGCTCTCTCCAAACCTTTGAAATGGGCTTGTGTGAGAATGCTGAAAAGAAGAACAAAAGCATAGCTTTTGTATCCAATGCTGAAGAGGAGTCAGAAGCAGGATATACTGAATGTGATGAAAGTATATCAGAAGCTTTAGCCATGCTTGGGAGACAGTTCAACAAGTTCGTGAAGAAGATTGATCAAAGAGGGAGACCTAATGTCAAGAACATCCCGTCTGACATCAGGAAAAGATCAACTTCTGAAGAAAAGTTCAACCAAGGCAAGGGAATCCAGTGTCACGGTTGTGAAGGGTATGGACACGTTAGAGTTGAATGTCCTACTTATCTCAAGATGCAAAAGAAAGGGCTAACTATCACATGGTCTGAAGGAGATTCTGAAAGTGAATCTGAAGGAGAATCTGCCAAACATGTCACTGCACTAACCAGTGTTTGTGCCTCTGATGATGACTCAAGTGCAGATGAACTGACCTTTGATGAACTTGCTGCAGCCTATAAGAAGTTGTGTACCACCAGTGCAGAAGTCCGTGCACAAGGAGAAAAGCAGAAGAAACTCATCAAGGAACTGGAAGATGAGAAACAGAAGCATCTGACAGCCATAGAGGGTCTAAATGGTGAGATAGCCTTGCTGACATCCAAGCTGAATCAGATGACTAAATCCATCAGAATGATGAACAAGGGAACTGACACCTTGGAAGAAATTCTAAAGGTGGGACAGAAGTCTGGAACCAAATCTGGCCTAGGATTTGGGAAAAGATCCTCAGCTGAACACAAACGCCCAAAGGCTAAAGTTCAGAAGTTCAAGCGGAAGTCAAAGCCAATGTCTCAACATCGGGGAACTAGGATGAATAATCATCAGAAGAGGAAATACCAGGAGTGGAGGTGTCACCACTGTGGTAGGCTTGGACATATCAAAGCCTTCTGCTACTGGATTCATGGTTTTCCTAACCAAGCCTCGCATGTCAGGCCTAAGCATAAGACATACAAGCGCTATGTCCCCAGCCAGAGGCAACAATGGTATGCTAGGTTAGCACACACAGCTCTAAGGGCTTCTACCAAAGAAGACTGGTACTTTGACAGTGGATGCTCAAGACATATGACTAGTATGGAAAATCTACTGGTGGATATTCAACCTTACACTACCAGCTATGTGACCTTTGGTGATGGTGCCAAAGAAAAAATAAAAGGTGTGGGCAAGCTGGACTGCTCTGGAGTTCCAAAACTGAATAATGTACTGTTAGTAAGAGGACTAACTGCAAATCTCATCTGCATAAGCCAGCTGTGTGATCAAGGATTCTATGTTCAGTTTACTAAGAAGCTGTGCATTGTGACAAATGGTGACAATCAGGAAGTTATGAGAGGAACCAGGTCCAAAGATAACTGTTATCTGTGGGAACCTAAAGTCTCTAACTTTTCCACAATATGCTCCTCAGCCAAGGAAGAACAGGAGGTGAAGCTGTGGCATAGACGACTTGGACATCTCCACTTACGGGGAATGAAGAAGATTATATCCAAGGAAGCAGTCAGAGGAATCCCAAAGCTGCTCATTGATGAAGGAAGAGTCTGTGGAGAATGCCAGGTGGGAAAGCAAACCAAGATGTCACATCCGAAGCTGGGACATCCTACAACTTCCAGAGTTCTGGAACTGTTGCATATGGACTTAATGGGACCTATGCAGGTTGAAAGTCTTGGTGGGAAGAGATATGCCTACGTGGTGGTTGATGACCATTCCAGATACACGTGGATAAGCTTCATCAGAGAGAAGTCAGATACATTTGATGTCTTCAAAGACCTGTGCATCAGACTTCAAAGGAAAAAGGACAGTTGTGTGGTCCGGATTAGGAGTGATCATGGTACGGAGTTCAAGAATTCCAAGTTTGATGAGTTTTGCTCGTCTGGAGGAATAAGTCATGAGTTCTCCTCCCCTATAACTCCCCAGCAGAATGGGATAGTTGAAAGAAAAAATAGAACTATTCAAGAATCTGCCAGAGCAATGATTCATGCAAAGAAGCTCCCCATGCACTTTTGGGCTGAAGCAATGAATACCGCGTGCTATGTCCACAACAGAGTCACCTTGAGAAAAGGAACCTCCTCCACTCTATATGAAATATGGAAAGGTAGAAAACCCATAGTGAAGTACTTTCATATCTTTGGAAGTAAATGCTACATTCTCACAGATCGTGAACAGAGAAGGAAGCTGGATCCCAAAAGTGATGAGGGTATATTTCTAGGATACTCTACTAACAGCAGAGCCTACAGAGTGTTCAACTACAGGACCAATGTCCTGATGGAATCCATAAATGTTATTGTGGATGATAAAGAGGAAGGGATCGATGTCATAGAGGATGTTGAAACATTCCTTGACAGTTCAACTGACATTCCAGTCAAGTCTGAAGAAGTACAGGAACCTCCTCCTGAATGTGAAGTAGATGCAACCACCAAAATGCCATCTATCAGAATTCAGAAAGACCACCCTAAGGATCTTATCAAAGGGATCCTAATAGTGGTGTGACTACCAGGTCACGGGGAATAAGCTCAAATTCCTGCTTTGTATCCAAGGTTGAACCAAAGAATGTGAAAGAAGCCCTGACTGACGAGTACTGGATCAATGTCGTGCAAGAGGAACTTGAGCAGTTCAAAAGGAATGAAGTATGGGAGCTAGTTCCAAGACCTGAAGGGACCAACATCATTGGTACCAAGTGGATCTACAAAAACAAATCTGATGAGAAAGGAGTAATTACTAGGAATAAAGCAAGACTAGTAGCTCAAGGATACACTCAAGTTGAAGGGGTTGATTTTGATGAGACATTTGCTCCTGTGGCTAGGCTTGAGTCCATCAGATTGTTGTTAGGGGTAGCATGCATTCTGAAGTTTAAACTATTCCAAATGGATGTGAAGAGTGCATTCTTGAATGGATACTTGAATGAAGAAGTCTATGTGGAACAACCTAAAGGGTTCTGTGATCCTAACCAACCTAAGCATGTATACAAGTTGAGGAAAGCCTTGTATGGGTTGAAACAAGCACCTAGAGCATGGTATGAAAGGTTAACCGAATTTCTGACCTCAAATGGATACAGAAAAGGTGGAATAGATAAAACCTTGTTTGTGAAGGATGAAGACGGCAAAATCATGATTGCTCAAATCTATGTGGATGATATAGTCTTTGGTGGTATGTCAGAACAAATGGTATCACATTTTGTTCAACAGATGCAATCTGAGTTTGAAATGAGTCTGGTTGGGGAACTAACCTACTTTCTTGGAATGCAAGTCAACCAAATGGAGGACTCTATGTTCCTCTCCCAAAGCAAGTATGCCAAAAACATCGTTAAGAAGTTTGGTATGGATAATGCTAGGCACAAAAGGACTCATGCTCCTACTCATCTGAAGTTAACCAAAGATGATGGAGGGCCTAGTGTTGATCAATGCTTGTATAGAAGCATGATAGGCAGTCTACTATATCTAACTGCAAGTAGACCTGACATCTCTTATGCAGTTGGAGCGTGTGCGAGATACCAAGCAGAGCCTAAGATGAGCCACTTGAATCAAGTCAAAAGGATTCTCAAGTACATCAATGGGACTTGTGACTATGGAATGCTGTACTCACATGGGTCTGAGCCTGTCCTATCTGGGTACTGTGATGCTGACTGGGCTGGGAGTGCTGATGACAGAAAAAGCACATCAGGAGGATGTTTCTTCTTGGGAGACAATCTCATATCTTGGTTCAGCAAGAAGCAGAATTGTGTATCTCTGTCCACTGCAGAGGCTGAATACCTAGCTGCTGGAAGCAGCTGTTCCCAACTGGTTTGGATGAAACAGATGCTCACTGAGTACAATTTCACTCAAAATGTCATGACATTGTTCTGTGATAATCTCAGTGCCATCAATATCTCCAAGAATCCCATCCAACATAGCAGGACCAAACATATTGACATTAGACACCACTTCATCAGAGATCTGGTAGAAGACAAGGTGATTACTTTGGAACATGTAGCCACTGAACTTCAACTGGCTGACATATTTACAAAGGCTCTGGATGCTACTCAGTTTGAAAACTTAAGGGGCAAACTGGGAATATGTCTCTCTGAGACCTTATAGCAATCACTGATGTTTGGAATGTATTTATTGGAACTATGTTCTGATTGGTCAACAGATCATAGCTTTACCACTTGCAACAAGTGTGGCAACAAGAGGATAAGGAGACACCCTAACTTGAGAAGGCCTATGCACCTGCAGGAATTCAAGGACGCTGCTCATGCAGGAGTGGTTCTGGATGTCAGAAACAAAGTCATGGCATCTGATATGGTTGTACCTACAGTAAAGCAAAAGTGGGTGATTACTTGATCAAAGTTGTGAAGCAAGATCAAGTGGGTACTTACTTTGTTGAAACTGTGAAGTAAAACCAAGTCTGTAAGTCTGTCATTTTTTTCTGTTTATGTTGTTGGCTTTGGGAACATTTGTGACTAAAAGGGGGAGTAACAGGTGATGACCCCAGACAACAGATTGGTCTGTGAAAACAGACATTCATGACAGATTCAAAGATTCCTCCCCTGCAGCTGATGTGTGTTGAAGTTTGTATTTAACATCTGCTCCTCTGTATGTGTGCTACTTTGTGAAATTTTTATTTAACTTCCATGTATGTGAGTGTGTTGCCACTCTGAGTGTATTAGCTAGGTTTATTTCCTGCTAGATGTGTGATTCCGCTGCTATGAACTCTGTTATGGGGATCAAAGTGTTTTAGCCAAAAATTTGCCAAAGGGGGAGTTTGTAGGTGTTTAATTGGCTGCATTATATGGTAAAACACTAGCTGGATTCTAATGTCATGACATGGTGTGTATGTGTGACTGCAATTGTAGGTTAGAATATCTAACTGTACTCTGATGTCTTGACTGATGTCATGACACACTTGAGTAGTTACTGCAGGTTTAGCTAATACAGGATTTATTGAATGTCAAACTGGATACTGTGACATTCATCCCTATCAGCAGATACTGAGGAACAGAACAGTTGGTGTTCTGTTAGAGCTCAGTATTCACTTGCAGTCTGGTTATCAAGGAAGAACCAGACCTGGCATAAGGCCTACTGTATGAATTTCAAACTGGATGTTATGACATTCATCATGGACAGTATATACTGAATAATAGACAGAGTGGTGTTCTGCTACACTTCAGTATGTTTCTTAGTTTGTTCTTCAAGAGGATAACAGAACTAACTTAAGGCCAAATGTGTAAATGTCAAATTGGATACTTTGACATTTATTAATGTAAGCTGTTACTGTAGTATGGTCATTTTGGTCATGTACAGGTCAGCAAAATTGTACAGTCTGTTTTCTGGAAAAACAGACTCAGCATATGATCCTTGATGTCTAGCTGAATGTCGTGACATTCATTCCTGACAGCATATGCTATATTGTAGGTTGTTCAGTTTTCTGTTTCAGCTTTTTCTTAGGCTATTCTTCAGGAAGTCAACAGCTTAGAGAAAAACCAGGAAAACAACAACCAAGCTACATTTAATGAACCTAACAAATAGCCTATTTGTTAGTAACCTAGATATTGAATTTATGGGAACTCGTGTGACCTTAAATTCAGGAGAATACAAGTGCAAAAGCCCAGGTACTGCAATATAAAAGGAAGTCGTTCCTTCATTCAGTTTTGGGGATTTTGAGGCGTGAAGATTAAGTGTGTCCATCATACTTCACTGCTGTATTTTTGTGAGTCTTGTATTAGACATATCTTGTAAGCCAAGCCTTTATCACGTTGATGATTGCTTTGGCATAGGGTGTTCATTGAGTTGTAAGTGTTGTGTCGCTCAAAGCTTTTAAGCGTGAGTGCTGTGTATCTTGATTAAAGCTGTTAAGCACAATCAAGAGTTGTTTGAAGTGTGACTTCAACGTTGTCTTTAATATTGATTAAAGGTAGTAATCACTGAGGTGATTGAGGGGGAGTGAGTAGGAACTTTGATCTTAGAGTAAGATTGAAATTGCATTGGGTAGGGATTAAGTGACAAGTTGTAAACGGGTGAGTTTTGCTTTGAATTAATACTACTGATAGTGGATTTCCTCCCTGGCTTGGTAGCCCCCAGATGTAGGTCATGTTGGACTGAACTGGGTAAACAATTACTTGTGTTATTTACTGCACTTACTGTTAAGTTCTGCATAATTCTTGTCTGTGCAGAATTGGATGTCATAACAACCCGTGTGACATCTAAAGTCTGATAACTAGAATTTCACTTTCACCAAGGAGCACCTGGCCATGACATAGAGAACTGCTACCCATTGAAGTACGAAGTACAAAACCTTATGAAGAGTGGTATGGTGTCCTTTGAGGACCGAGTGCCTAATGTGAAAGCTAATCCATTTCCTGCTCATGCTAATGCTACTGTCAACATGGTGAATGGTTGTCCAGGGAATTCCCAAGTATTCGATGTACGACGTATTCGTAGGTCGTTGGTGGAAATGCATAGGACCTTGTGTTTGATCAGTGACTGTGAGCACGACCATGATGGTTGTGCAATTTGTAGTATGAGGGATGCAAATGTAGGTCATGGGTGTATGATTGTCAAGAGAGATATCCAGAAGTTGAGGGATACAAATGTAATCCAAATTCAACAGCCAAGGGATATGGGAGATGATGTGCATGTAATCATGCCAATGTTTAAGACCCCTGACCAGGTAATAATCCAACTTGATAGCAGCAGCAGTAATAACGTTAATAGATCGGTATCGTCGTTGGTAATATGGTTAGCGGGCCCTGTTCCGTATGCATCCGATAAAGTTGTGCCTTATCAGTATAATTCCACCATGGTGGAGAATGGTCAAGAGGTTCCTTTACCAGTAGCAGATTCTGTGGTAAATATAACTGATATTGTGAAGGTGACCCGTAGTGGTCGTGTATTTGGTCAGATCTTTCCAAAGGAGGTAGAAGATGCCGCAACCAGTAAGAGGGTGGAGATGCCAGTGGTGAATCTAGTTAGTGCTCCAGTGTGTTAGTCTGGTGAATCCAACAAACTAAAGACTAATGATGATGATGAGGTATTACGTTTGATAAAAAGAAGTGAGTTCAATATGGTGGAGTAGCTTCTCCAAACCCCGTCAAAGATTTCAGTGTTGTCTTTGTTGATGAATTCTGAGGCACACAGAGAAAAGTTGCAGAATATTTGATTCCCTAAAGTATGGACACCCTCCATAACCGAATAAATAAGAACTTCATAAGGAAAAAAGAGTAATTTTGAGCGTCCTCTTAATCTGAACTATTATTTTTTTAGCAACCCATTTCATCTACAAGAAAAATGCAAAAAAGTTATAAAAATACCCACTTTGAAATAGGAGGACAAAAAAGAAAGAAATATCCACTCCCTCACCAAATATGTTACGCATTTCCTCTTTGGTGGTGGTCTTCACTAACATGCACGTCTCTATATATCATTTTTTTGCTTCTTCGACACCGCAGCAGAAGACCCAATGCCATCGTCAAATCCTAAACCTTCTTAGAAATCTATCATTTTTTCTTTAAATTAGTCTCCTCTTGAGATAGGTAATCAGAGAGGTATACATAAGTTTCTAGATCGACAAGGAAGTGGTTTTGATGTCAAAATTTTGGAAATCTGTTAAAACATCTTGAATGCATACTATGATTATCTTCAAATATTATTGCATGAGAAACCTTAGTAAGGGGTGAAACCAGGTAATACTGGTCCTTGAAATTCTTTATATGGTTAATATATACATCAAACATATTCCTGCCCTGCCTAAAGCAGAGCAAACCTTGGCCTTGCTCCGAGTCAACCAAACTATGATGGATATTGAAAATATGAAAATAAAGCGTCAAGGTTGGCACACTCTTCTTGTACTGACACCAATATTAGAAGACTGTGACGTAGGCCTAACTTATTAGATGTAGTTATGAATGAGCAACAACTAATTGGTTAAGGATGCGCACTTAAAAATCATTAAAGGGAAGCTAGAAACATATCCAAAATAACAAGAATTCATGAAGGGGAATGGCACACCCTTCGTACTTACTGCATAACCTTTTGTCCTCTTCCTGAGGTAGCCACCCCACTCCAAGGAGGATTCCATCTCAGAAAAAGCATGTTCTAGACCTCCTTTACCAGCGAATACGAAAATAGTGTCCATCTTCTCCCAATCCACCCTTTCCACTAGATCTTCGTTCCTCGTGTCCCAAGCAGTTTGATAATTATTTTGGTTCATTTCAGTTTTACTACCAACATATAAAATGTCACAGTTACTAGACAAACATTTAATATGCATGTTCCTAAATCCACTTGCTCCAAATCATTATAATTTTCCATATCCATGACCCAAAGGTTTACTTTGAAGCCCATGAAGATGATTAAGAGCGACTCATGTTCTATAATACTTGCTTCACCAAGTAGGAGCTAGGAGTTGAGGGGAAACTATTTTGGGGCTGCCAAAGGCCCAAGGAAGAAGACTCAATTGAAATGTCCAATCCAGAATACCTTCATAGAAAACAGAGGAACATATAGGACTTCTTCAAAAGGTTGAACATCTGATCTAAACTACTGGTACATCGTCCATCATTAGATCTAATATGATGACTCCCCATGTTACACGCTAGGTTAGACAATAGCAGTTTTAATCGCTTCCGTAGATAAGCCCTGCCATATGCCACTTACAAGTATTATCTCACTCTCACTCTCAAATTACATATCTCAAAATTCTTTATTTCGGGGTTAAAATGCTAATCTTCCATGTCATCCTCAATCAGTCGTAGATAAATCCCTCATTATCGTATCAGAAGATCTTATTCTCCCAACATCTCCTTTTTTTTATTCCACCACATATAAGTTTTATTTTTTTGTTATGAGAAACATATTTACTTGACTTGAAATAAACTTAATTCTAAATTTATGATAAACATTTATTCTTTAGGTGATGTACTTGCTAAAAAAGTATAATGACGGTAGCCCTATATTTGGAGGGTTGTCTGAGATGTTTAGGATTGTTGATGGTGTTTCAATCTAGCTCACGGAGAGTGGTGACAAATTTTGTATGTGTATTTTCTATGTCAATAATTCGAACCCCTTTATCAACCCAAAGGTTGAGATATTTACAAAGACCCCTTGGGCCTAGGTTTTTAGATAAAAAGAGAAGTTATTCTCTCCCTTAATCTCTATCTATATATCTATCTATTTATCTATTTATCTATCTATCTATCTATCTACCTATCTATCTATCTCCCCCCTTAAGAAGTGTGGGATGTTGGGAAGATTTTTCTTCTATAATCATGGAGAATGGGTTTTTTCCTTATTCACTTTTTTTTCGTTGGAACATAAGGAGGTGTCATTTCACACGTCTTAATGAGCAGGTGAAAGACAAGTTGGCCTAAGCTTAATACACTTGAGCAATTGTGAATAGTGGGAGACCAACGACATAACTTAAGACGGTCGGGGATGCTACCCTTGTGCTCTCCCAACGCTAATACTTTTGACTTGCCTTTGGATTATCTTTTATTATGTTTAAATAAATTATCCTAGTGTATAGTCCTTCAAGCCAGAGGTCTTGAAAAGGGCGATGTGATTTCTTCTGCCAGATGTCTTATTGGTTATTCTTTTGTGCTTTAGCCAAGCTGACTCATCGATACAATACTCGCGGCAATCATCCAAGAATCATGGAGCACTTAGAGCAAGAGAACAGAGAGCTGAAGGACGAGATTGTTCGCTTGACTGCCATGATGGAGTCAGTGTTAGCTGCTCAAAGTCAATCTTCTCCAACACCCGTAACTCCTCCTCCTTAGAGGACTGTCATTTAGGAAGTTGTTACTTCAACCGTGCCTGCCACTCAGTTTGCTCCTGCCATGCCTGCCATATTCTCGTGGGGAATGCCGCTTAACTTTGTGCCTAAAGGTTTTGCGCCTACATTTTCTTCCATGCCGGCATCTAGCCTGGTCATGTTTGTTCCTCCTCTAGTTGTTCACACATTGCCTCGTGTTGAAGACACCATCTACCATTCTGAGCCGTCTGAGGGTCCGGATGTTTATAAGAAGATGGATGAAATGAAAGACCAATTCCTTGAGCTGCAAAAGGAGTTGAAGACCTTGAGGGGAAAAGATTTGTTCGGTAAGAGTGTTGTTGAACATTGCTTGGTTCCCAACGTCAAAATCTCGATGAAGTTCAAAGTCCCTGACTTTGAAAAGTATAAGGGGAATACATGTCCACTCAGCCATCTTGTCATGTATGTTAGAAAGATGTTGATGCAAAATGATAATGATCAGTTACTAATTCATTACTTTCACAATAGTCTGACTGGTGCCGCTCTGAGGTGGTTCATGGGTTTGGATAGTGTGAGTGTCCATATGTTCAATGATTTGGGTAAGGCTTTTGTGAAATAGTACAAGTATAATATGGAGATGACGCCAGATATAGACCATCTTCGATCGATGTCTCATAAAGACAAGGAGACATTTAAAGAATATGCCCAAAGATGGAGAGAGCTTGCCGCTCAGATTACCCCTCCTTTGGAATAAAAGGAGATGACCAAGATTTTTCTCAAGACCCTGAGCTCGTTTTACTATGAGCGGGTGATTACTAGTGCCCCCAGTGACTTTACCGAAATGGTAAATATGGGGATGAGGTTAGAAGAAGGTTTCCGTGAGGCACGGTTATCTAAGGAAGAGGTATCTTCAAGCAAGAGGTATGGTAATCGTTTCTCTAAGAAGAAGGAAGCTGAGACCAATGCACTATCAGTGGGGAGGCAGATGAGGCCTCATGTCAGAAGAATTACGCAACCACGTCAGAACCATCATCAAGTATCATCTGTTATTTTAGTGTTTTCCAACAATCAATCAGTACCAGTTCAACAACAACGTCAACAACACCACAACAACGAACAAACAACTACAATAACAACACCAACAATAATCAACAACAACAGAACTTTAAGAGGAAGAAGGTCTCTTTCGAACCGATTCCCATGACTTATGTTGAATTGTATCCATCTTTGGTTCTCAAGAACCTTCTCCAACCAAGAAATCTGCCACAAATACCATAACCACTTCCATGGTGGTATAAGTTGGAGCTTCATGGTGCCTTTCACCAAGGGGCTCCTGGCCATGATATCGAGAATTTCTACCCGTTGAAATACGAGACCCAGAAACTAGTAAAGAGTGGGATGGTGTCCTTTAAGGACCGTGTGCTGAATGTGAAAGCTAACCCATTGTCTCCGCATGGTAATTCCTCTATTAATATGGTAGATGGTTGTCCAGGGAGTTTTTGAGTGTTTGATGTGCGACGTATTCGTCAATCTTTGGTTGAAATGCATAAGACCCTGTGTACTATTAGTGATTGTGAGCATGATCATGACCGTTGTGTAGTCTGCAATGTGAACCCCCGAGGGTGTTCAGTTGTCAAGAGAGATATCCAGAGGTTGATGGACGAGAATGTGATTCAAATTCAACAATCAAGGGATATAGATGATGTCAATGTGATAGTTCATGTGATCAAAACCTTCGAGAAGATGGTAATTCAGTTTGACAGCAGCAACAACAACAACGTCAATAGATCGGTATCACCGTTGGTGATACGGTTAGCAGGCCTTGTCCTGTATGCATCCGATAGAGTTGTTATGTATCAGTATAATGCGACTATGTTAAAGAATGGTCAAGAGGTTCCATTGCCTACGACCAGTTCTGTTGTGAGTATTGCTGATGTAACAAAAGTGACCCGTAGTGGTCGTGTTGTTAGGCATGTGTTCCCGAAGGATGTGAAGGATGTCAGTAAGAAGGTAGATGTGCATGTGGTGAATTCGGTTAGCGCTCCAACATGTCAGTCTGGTGAGTCCAACAGTTTGAAGCCTAATGATGATGATGAGGTACTAATATTGACTAAGGAGAGTGAATTTAATATGGTGAAGCAGCTGCTCCAAGCTCCTTCCAAAATTTCAGTGTTGTCTCTGCTCATGAACTCTGAAGCGCACAGAGAAGCATTGCAAAAGGTATTGGAGCAAGCTTATGTAGAGCATGATGTAACTATGGATCAATTCGATCATATTGTGGCTAAACATTACTTCCTGCAACCACTTGAGTTTTTGTGATGAGGAACTTCCTGAGGAAGGCACATATCAATGAACTAAAAGGAGGATGCATTGTCCAATGTGTTGGTTGATATTGGTTCGTCTTTGAAAGTACTCCCGAAGTCAACTCTTTCCAAGCTGTCGTATCAAGGAGCTCCGATGAGATACAGTAGCGTAATCGTCAAAGCTTTTGATATTTCTCGCAAAATTGTTATAAGAGAAGTAGACCTTCTAGTGAAGATAGGTCTGAGTGATTTTCAAATTAATTTCCATGTAATGGATATCCACCCAGCCTGTAGTTGCTTGTTGCGAAGGCCGTGGATACATGATGCAGGAGCTGTGACATCCACTATACACCTGAAGTTGAATTTTGTAAAGAATGGTAAGCTTGTTATCGTCGGCGGAGGGAAGGCTTTGTTGGTAAGTCACCAGTCATATTTTTCGTATGTGGAAGCTGAGGATGAGGTTGGAACCCTGTTCCAAGCTCTATCTATTATTGAAGAAAAAAGAGTTGGGGCACCTATGTCCTCTTTCAAAGACGCGCAGAAGATTGTTGAATACGGTAATTCTAATCAGTGGGGTCGAATGGTAGAGGTCACCGAGAACAAGAGCATAGCTTGTTTAGGTTTCCAACAAGGGTCGTCAGTTAAAGATATGCAACCTGGTTTTTGTAGAGAAGGGTTCATTCATGATAATGAACAACACTCAGTTGCAGTAATTGAGGAAGATGAAGATGAAGACTGCACCAATTTTGTGACGCATGGAAAAGCTTGCAGAAATTGGATCGTTGTCGATGTTCTTGTTATTATGCATCGCTCTAAGTAATTGCTTTTATTGTTTTTGAAAATCCTTCTCCTATGCCTAAGGGAGAAGTAAACATTGTTTGGCATTTTCAAATTGGATCATTAATAAAATGCAATTTTATTCATCCACATCTATGATGTTTTTATTTATACTTTTTACTTTTCGAAAAAATGGTAATCACAAAAAAAACATACATAAATAAATAAATGTAATTGTCCATCTGCATAATATTTGGTCACAATTCACTTCTCTAAAATCAAAATACCAAATCATTATGCAGGTTGGTTTCTAAACCCATTAAGTATAATGATCTTACTCCTTCTCCAAAATTTGAATTCCCTGTGTTTGACACTGAGGAAGAAGGTGATGAAGAAATGTCTGATGAATTGTCTCGTCTACTTGAGCACGAGAAAAAATCTATTCAGCCATTTGAAGAGCAGTTTGAGTTAGTCAACTTGGGTTCCGAAGATGATGTCAAGGAAGTCAAGGTTGGGTCTCAATTGTGTCCAGAGGTTAATAAGGGGTTGATCGATCTTCTTCGAGAGTATTTAGATTTGTTTGCTTGGTCCTATCAAGACATGTCTGGTTTGGATTATGAGATTGTGGAGCATAGATTGTCGTTGAAGCCAGAATGCACGCCGGTCAAGTAGAAGTTGAGGAGGAGTCATCTCGATATGGCAGTGAAAATCAAAAAAGAAGTGTAGAAGCAGATCGACGTCGGTTTCCTTGTTACTGCTGAGTATCTGCAGTGGGTGGCCAACATTGTGCCTGTTCCAAAGAAGGATGGAAAAGTCCGTATGTGCGCTAATTATAGAGACTTGAACAAATCTAGTCTGAAAGATGATTTCCCTCTGCCACACATTGATATGTTGGTAGACAATGCAACTAAATTCAAAGTCTTTTCATTTATGGACGGATTTTACGGTTATAATCATATTAAAATGGCACCCGAAGATATGGAGAAGACCATATTCATTACATCTTGGGGAACATTATGTTATAGAGTGATGCCTTTCGGTTTAAAGAATGCTGGTGCAACTTACCAGAGAGCAATGACCACTCTTTTTCATGATATGATGCATAAAGAGATCTAAGTATATGTTGATGATATGATTGCCAAATCCAGTGATGAAGAAGAACATGTTGAGCATTTGTTGAAGCTATTCCAGTGTTTGAGGAAGTACAAACTCCGCTTGAATCCCAATAAGTGTACTTTTGGTGTTCGTCCTGGTAAGTTGTTGGGCTTTATCGTGAGCGAGAAGGGTATTGAAGTTGATCCTTCCAAGGTCAAAGCAATACAAGAGATGCCTGCGCCCAATACTGAGAAGCAAGTCAGAGGTTTTCTTGGTCGCTTGAATTATATCTTAAGATTCATTTAGCACATCACTGCCACGTGTGCACCTATTTCTAAGCTTCTTCGGAGAGATCAATCTTGTGATTGGGCCGAGGATTGCCAGAAAGCTTTTGACAGTATCAAAGAGTATCTTCTTGAACCTCATATTCTGTCTCCGCCTGTTGAAGGAAGACCATTGATTGTGTATTTGGTTGTGCTTGAAGAGAGTATGGGTTGTGTTCTTGGTTAGCAAGATGAAACTGGAAAGAAAGAATATGTTATTTACTACCTCAGTAAGAAGTTCACCGATTGTGAGAGTCGGAATTCTATGCTTGAAAATACTTGTTGCGCATTGGCTTGGGCTGCTAAGCGTATGTGTCAATATATGTTGAATCATACTACTTGGTTGATATCCAAAATGGATCCAATCAAGTATATTTTTGAGAAGCCTGCTTTAATTGGGAGGATTGCCCGTTGGCAGATGTTGTTATCCGAGTATGATATTGAATACCGATCTCAAAAAGTTATTAAAGGTAGTGTCTTGGCTGGCCATTTGGCTCACCAACCAATTAAAGATTATCAGTCAGTGCAGTATGATTTTCCTGATTAAGAGATCTTGTACTTGAAGATGAAACATTGTGATGAACCATTGCTTGAAGAAGGGCCAGAACCTGGATCCCATTGGGGCATGGTATTTGATGGAGCTGTTAATCAATATGGTAATGGCATTGAGGTAGCGATTGTTACTCCTCAAGGCAATCATTTTCCGTTTACAACTAGAATGACTTTCAAGTGTACAAATAATATGGCTGAGTATGAAGCTTGCATTATGGGGCTTGAAGAAGCCATTGATCTCAAAATCAAGTATTTAGACGTCTATGGAGATTCAACTTTGGTTGTGAATCAGATCAAAGGTGAATGGGAGACGAAACAACCCGGTTTGATACCATATAGAGACTATGCGAGGAGGATTTCAACTTTCTTTACAAAAGTTGAGTTTCACCATATCCCTCGAGATGAAAACCGGATGGCATATGCTCTTGCAACATTGGCTTCAATGATTATGGTGAAGTATTGGAATAAAGTTCCCAATCTGACTATGATGCATCTTGATAGGCCAACTCATGTGTTTGCTATTAAAGAGATCAAAGATGAGAAGCCGTGGTATTTTGATATCAAGTGTTTTCCCCAAAGTCAGATTTACCCGCCTGGGGAATCTTTGAAAGATAAGAATACTTTGAGAATATTAGCCGATAACTTCTTGTAAGACCCTAATTTTGACCCTAAGATCCCTCATGCATTCCATCATAAGCATTAGTATTGGGATCATACCTTAGTATCCTCCTTACCCCTCTTCATTGGGTTTATTTTGGGAGAGATCACCAAGCACTTTGGGATTATATCATACTTGTATTTTATCATTTTACTAACTAAAATACCAAAAATATGTCTTTGCATCTATCTAACTCTTTTGTAGGTAGGGCATGATCTCATTGATTCATTGATCACATCTAGGGTTTGAGACCCTCATGAATAAAGAACACAACCAAGAATTGATTTAAGAATGTTTATGAGCATCATATATGAGTTCCATTGATTCCTACATGTTATATTGATCAAGTTTTCTTCAATAGTTTGAAAGTGATTTGCCTTGGACGTCCTAGTTTGACTAGGTATCTTGAGTAACTTCTCCGACAAGCTATCTCACAAATTGATCAAATTTCTCAAGGGACACTTCAAATTTCATCATATTATGCCTATATGATCTACCATGAGCCAAGAAAGTCAAGAGAATTGGAAATTAGCAAGGTGGTTGATGGTGGTTGGCTAGATGAATTCAGCTAATCAAAACTGGGTCTCCCTAGACCCTATCTCC
Source organism: Lathyrus oleraceus (assembly GCF_024323335.1). Classification (NCBI taxonomy): domain Eukaryota; kingdom Viridiplantae; phylum Streptophyta; class Magnoliopsida; order Fabales; family Fabaceae; genus Lathyrus; species Lathyrus oleraceus. The sequence goes on from NC_066579.1 coordinate 220,290,082, forward strand.
TACAATTTTCACCATATTAAAATGATCCCAAGATAAAACGTACTCTAAATGACATTATAAACAACTTTCATGTTGGGACCTAGAGCTAGTTTTGCTTAGAAAGTCATTTTCTATGTTGAAACATTGTAGGTCATTTTGTCTAAACCCTAATTTGAAAGTCAACTTCCCAAGGCCATAACTTGCTCAATTTTTATGATATGAAATATTTCCAAGTTGCACAATCAAATTAAATATGTCTACTTCAACTTTGATGTTTGGAGTGGGAGAAAATTCAACTTCTTTGAACATGTGATATGAGGCTACATTATAGGTCACTTTTGACCTATGCCATTATTCAAGTGATTTTTCCAAACTTCAAAAATGCATAACTCTATCATTTCAAATCCAAATTACATTAAATTGGTTACCATTTTGAAGGTGTTTGAGAGAGATACAACTTTTATGAAGACACTTTTCTCATTTGAAGCTCCTATAAAAAGTTAAGCAAGGTGGAATATTGAGACATATGGCTTGACACTTAGAAAAAATTTGATATGTTAAGTTTTTCCAAGCTTCCACCTCAAATATCTCCAAGTTCCAAGCTCCAAATGAAAAAGTGTTCAACATAAAACTTGTTCCTCTTGATCTCACCTTTCTAAAGAGCTCAAATTCATTCATTTTGGATGAGAAATGCATAGGATGCGCATGGCTTAAACAGGCTGATATCATTTGGCATGGATCAATCTTCAAGTGACAATGCACATGTACCTTGCAATCCAATCCATCTTCAAAGCATCTGATCATTCATTTGTACTTTCAAACCATCATTCCATGGGCCTATGCGCGCCCATGCATCTTTGCATCATCATTTTTCCAAATTTGGAAAATGGAAAGAGTGTGCAAATATCATTTGATTTCTCTATAAATTGAGGCCCTTATGCTCAGAATTCAGACACACCTTACGCCACCTTTGAATCCCCATTGAAAACCCTTCATTCTAAGAGGATAACCCTGATAAATTCATTTTAATTTGAGCTTGAATCTCCACTATTTTGGAATTCAATTCTCCAGGAGTCCATTACTTCTAAGCCTTTCCATTCTCTTCCTGCAAGCAAGTGAAGTGAAGTCAAGCACGATTCAGATTAAGATCTAGCAAGCTCAGACCTCCCTTCAAGGTAATTTGCAGAAATTTTAAACTCTTCAATTCTCCTTGATTCTTGCGCGATTCCATTGATTCTTGTGTTGTCTGAAGTCCTACCAATATAGGCAAGAAGATTGAGTTGCTTTGAGGCCAAATCGAAGCAACTCAGATCATGAACCTCTTTTTTCAATTCCACATATCTCTCAATATAGTTGGAATTGGATGAATTGGAGGTGATATTCGTGCTCAGTGATGTTTTCTCTTTAAAATCATGTCCCTGTTTGGAATTTTGGTGATGGTTCATGTTGACCACTCCGGTGGAGCTCACTGGGGAAGATGACCAGAGCTCTGGCTCCGGCGATGATGTGTCTAGCATCTGGACCATGGGATCTAAGTGCCAGGTTCTAATCATAGTCGTTCCTTGTGAATACCATGTTTGCCACGCAGTTGACTAGGACATTGGTGGAACGCGTGTTTTAGATCATCAGATTTGCCACCTCAATTAATGAGGCAGATCTGATGGTCCACGTATTTTTGAATTTTCTGATTTTTATTTTAATTCCATTTTTTTCAATAATTCATAATAATTTAATATTGGTCCAAAAAATATGGGACTTTCACCAAATATTTTTATCTTTCATATTCTGAATTAAAATTATATTTTGGATCATTATTAATATTTTTCATGAATTAATTGATTTTTCATTTGTTTTTAATTGTTTGAAAATATTTTTAAGTGTCCAAAAATTCTGAATTTTTTTATCCAAGGTCCTTTGACCTTGTTTGACCTATGATAAATCTCATGGTCATTTATTTGGTGTTTTGATGAGATTTTAGGATTTGGACAAAACATATTTGAATTAAATGCATTATTTTAATATTTTAATTGATTAAATGCCATTTTAATTGTGTTGACCATTTGTATTGACTTAATTGAGTTTCTTATTTGTTGTTGGGCCTTGGTCAAGGTTGATTTAGCTTTGTCAAGTTAATATTATTGGATTTAGGGGATTGATGGAATGTACATTCCATCTCCCAAAATGAATGAATAATATTAATTTGGTAAAAGTCCTCCTTTGACTAATTTGTGATCTCATTCATCCCTTTCAATCTTCATCTAATTCCCCTTCTTCATTCATTTATTTCCATTTGGTCAAATGACATCTCAAAGTCCTAACGCTAGTTGATTGAAAGATTAACATGAGTATGGATGAGATTAGGCCACACCTTTTGCATATTTTTGTGTGTGGTATGTTTAATGAGCATAGTTCTTAATACTATGTCTCCAACATGCATTAACACCAAAAGTCTCTTGCCCGGCCTCAAATAGTTGTGACTTCTACATAATTCCAATTACGATTGCTTAACATAGTGCTAAATTTGTAACACAAAAGGCATAAGCATTCTAGTTAGTGAGATTGTAAGTCTCCCCTCTTCCATGGTATTGTGTGGAAACTTGGCCTTCTTTCCTTCCTTTGGAAGACGTTTTGGTTCAAGGATCCATGCTTGTGGCAATTGGGTTGAGTGTTCTCCAAAGAATGTCTTGAAATCAAAAGCAAGACAAAACTAACTACTAACTTACTAACCATTAACTTTTAACTTCAAGTCTTTACTTTAATGTAATTTACTTTAGTATTCTATTATCATTTGCCATTGTACATATCATTCTAATTGTTTATGTTAATATAATTTTCACTTTGTCCACTTGGACCATATTGTGTGATATTATTTTGTTTGCTTGTTTGTTTGGTCTTTGACCATTAATGTACATAACAATAACAAAAACCCTAAAAGACTATTGAGTGGACTATTGGTTTGATCTTGCCTAATTAGACTTAGAACTTAGGCAACATTCCTTTGCTAATGGACTTGGCCAATGCCAATTTGTTGAAGAACCAAGAACTTGCAATTTGATTTCATCTGATACATCATTCTAGATCTCTCCAGATTCATCTGCAACATTGGTCATTATTAAATTGTTATGTTGAACCTGTGACTTATGGAATTCATCTGTTGTAAGGGTTATTCTGAAGAAGATCATTGAAGTGGATAAGCTTGGATGAGGCCATCTTTATTTGATGCCTTTGCTCTTCAAGATTGATATAATTGTGCATTTGTGTGTTGCTTGATTCTAAAAAGTCCAAGGGAATTCTGGGTTTCTATTGACATACTTGTCTTTTGGATGGCTCCCATTTGGTCAGATCTTTTCAACTTTAAACTTTTAAATTTTGTGCATAGGGTAGTCTCTTCATCTTCTCCTCATTTCTTTAATTTCAAAATCTCTTCCTCCATTTTCAAAACCTTCTTTGTGTGAACTCCTTTGTTCTAAACTTTGACCACCTTCAAAAGAGATAGAAACTGTGGCCTTATGCCATTGCATTTTTAAACTTATTTTCTTAAATCAAACTTGTAAATGAATTTAACTATACTTGATTTAAACTTTCAAAAAGCCAAAAAGAACTAACTCATTCAAACCATTTTAGGTCTTTGTGCCTTTCAAACTTAATTTTTTTTAAAACCAACACACTCATTTTGAAATTTATAGCATGAACTACGAGGTTTTGATCCCTCATTTATATGTTGGTACGTAGGCACAAGATCGAAGATCTTGTCAAACACAAAAATATAATTAATCAATTCTTTTCTCATCCCCCATTCTATTTAATTGTAAACATCACTTTATACAGAAATACATATGCACACAAAAAGGGCTCCCTAGGAGTACCTAGGACACTTTGGGTGCTAACACCTTCCCTCTGTGTAACCAACCCCCTTACCCGCAATCTCTGATTTTTATTAGTTTTTATTTCAAAACTTCTTACTTATTGGGTTTTGTTCGTACTTTTCCCTTTTCCCTTGGAAACAATAAAAGCGTGGTGGCGACTCTTATTAATTGATCTTTAGCTTGTCAATAGATTAATGATCATGAATTTCCCGCTACACTTCTACCTGAATGGTGATGTGTTGTACAAGAGAAACTTCGATATGGTCCTACTCAGATGTGTGGATAGACACGAAGCAAACTTATTGATGACTGAAGTACATGAAGGTTCCTTTGGTACTCATTCCAATGGACATGCTTTGGCTAAGAATATGTTGAGAGCAGGTTACTATTGGTTGACAATGGAATCTAACTGTTGCAAGTTTATGAAGAAATGCCACAAGTGTCAAATTTATACAGATAAGATTCATGTTCCTCTGACACTGTTAAACGTTATTTCCTCCCCATGGCCCTTCTCCATGTGGGGAATTGATATGATTGGCATGATTGAGCCCAAAGCTTCGAATGGACATCGTTTTATTCTGATGGCAATTGACTATTTCACAAAGTGGGTTGAAGTGGCATCGTATGAGAATGTAACCGAGAAAGTTGTTGTAAGGTTTATCAAGAATCAAATTATATGCTGGTATGGTGTGCCAAGCAAGATCATTACTGATAATGGATCGAACTTGAACAATAATATGTTGGAAGCTCTTTGCAAAGACTTCAAGATTGCACATCATAATTCTTCTCCCTGCGGACCTAAGATGAATGGGGTTGTTGAAGCTACAAACAAGAACATCAAGAAGATCATTCAGAAGATGGTTGTGACGTACAAAGATTGGCATGAGATGCTCCCATTTGCTTTGCATGGGTACCATATGTCCATCCGCACTTCAACAAGGGCAACCCCTTTCTCACTTGTTTATGGCATGGAGGTTGTGCTCCCAGTAGAGGTTGAGATCCCATCATTGCATGTCTTGATGGAAGCCAAGTTGATTGAGGTTGAATGGTAGCAGACCAGGTATGACCAGCTGAATTTGATTGAAGAGAAGAGGTTGACTTCCATATGCCATAAACAGTTATATCAGCAGAGAATGAAGAAAGCTTTTGATAAGAAGGTTAGACCTCGTGTATTCATAGAAGGTGACCTTGTGCTCAAGAAGATTCTATATTTCAAACCAGATTCTAGGGGGAAATGGACTCCTAATTATGAAGGCCCATATGTTGTTAAGAGATCCTTTTCAGGCGGCGTTTTGATTCTTACAACTATGGATGGTGAAGAGTTCACTCGTCCTATGAACGCCGATGCAGTCAAGAAATACTTCGTCTAAAAAGAAAAGAACAACTCGCTAAGTTGAAAACCCGAAAGGGCGGCTTAGGAAAAAATGAGTGTCTCGGTGGACTGAAAACCCGAGAGGGCGATCCAGGAAAAAATTAGAGACATAAAATAGAAAAATTATCCCGATAAATTGAGTACCCCACCTTGGGGAAATTTATGCAAAAAATAGGGATCATGGCAAGTAAATGCATCTTGTTGATCTTCAACCTTGAAGGCTTTCTTGAGCACAATGTTTGGTTTTGATTCATCTTCAACCAAAGCCAAGAGCACAGTGAATATTGAAGGCGATACAATGATTAGTGATCGTTGTATTCAATGCAGCCCTTTTCCATATAAATTACCATTTTCAACTTTTGTAAAGATCTATGGAGTCTTGTCATTTACAGAATACCATTCTATTAAATAAAGTTGAGCTTTTTTATCCAATTGTTTCCACTCTTATTTATTTAGCCAATTAGAATTAAATTTTATTGTGATCATTTTGAAGTTAAAATTTTAAAATAAAAAAAAAGCATGTTTTCTTAAATGATAAAAACAGTTACTTTAAAAAAGAAGCAACTAAAGGAATATCAACAGCGGTCTGAAAGCAGTAAGCCCCAAATGTGGAGCATTATTTGATCTCCCCGAACAGTTGGCATGATCCCCATTTCAGCAGCATTCCCGTAGCATTTCAGCAGCCGAGTTTGGTTGATTTCCCCAACTGAGTTTGTATTTCCCTCCTTTAAGTTGAAGGTGCGTTATTGCAGCAGTTCACACAGTTCGTCAGAATTTTGCTTCCCCGCAAGTCGTCGTCAGATTTATCCCTAACCTATGTTAGCCCTGATTCTGAGCAGTGTTGTAGTTGTCCCCTGCAGGGTTATCTCCCATTTGATATGGTGTTGACCTAAAATTCCCCCGTAAAATTGATGTTGCGGTTTCCTCAGCAGATCCTCTCCTCCTTCTCCCCGGTCAGAGTTGAGCCTTCGAGATGGTTTATTTCTCTCCAGCAGATGTTTCCCTCCTGTGTGGATTGGCTGAGAATTGTATCAATGATTCAGACCAGTGACAATTGTATCCTTTGTGATCGTTTTGTCAACATAATCATCATATATACATATACATATACTTATACATTCATAAATTTCATTATTTGCGTACACTTTATGATTCATTATCTCTCTGATCCTCTGCTACGGTGGTATACTTTTTACCCCATGCAGATTTGGTTTGTCTGTCCTCTTTCAATTGTAGAGTGTTAGCCCATTAAGCATAAAGAATTTAACCTTTCTCATTCCCCACTGAGCTACTTCCTCGTGGAGGATTATTATTTCAATTTCCTCCCCGGTTGATTGTCTAGATGAGACTACTCCCCTTTAGTTATATCCACATTGGGTTGAGTCTTTGATTGACCGTTTCTTTTTAGGTATTTCCTAGATAAATGATTTTTGTCCCCTGAGAGTCTATTACCCAGTAACTGGTAATATTCTTCTCAATTTGTGAATATTTTACTTTTTTCCCAATGCCCGGGAAAAGTAACCTTTTTCTCCCCAGCGGATTTGTTTTCACGTTTCCCCAGGAAGTTTATCCTTGATATGTTCATCTTAATCGATGGAAGATATTTTCTTCCCTTGCTTTGAGTCTAGTCTATCCTTGATATGTTCACCCTAACCGGTGATGGATATTCTCTTTTTGGTATTCTACCTAGTAAAAGGTAGTTGTAATCCCTATTTTGTTCCCCAGAGAGTTAATCCTTGATATGTTCATCCTAACCGGTGACGGGTTTCCTTCTCTTTGCGGTCTTCTGCCCAATAACCGGTAGTTGTAAATCCTGCTTCCCCTTGGATTTTATCCTTGATATGTTCATCCTAACCGATGATGGATATTCTCTTTTCGGTATTTTATCCAGTAACTGATAGATGTAATCCCTATTTCTCCCCGGAGAGTTTATCCTTGATATGTTCATCCTAACCGGTGATGGATATTCTCTTTTCTGGTTTTCTATCCATATTCCGATAGATGTAATTCCTACTTTTTCAGGCAGTTTATCCTTGATATGTTCATCTTAACCGGTGACGGATATCCTTCCTAGTATCCCCAGGTGAGTCTATCCTTGATATGTTCATCCTAACCGATGACGGATTTTCTTCCCCTTTTAGTCTATCCTTGATATGTTTACTTTAACTAGTGATGAATATTCTCTTTCTTTGCGGTTTTCTGCCCAGTGACTGATAGTTGTAAATCCTATTTGGCTTTTCCCAGCAGGTTATTCTTACCAAATAGCTGGTAATGAATACACCTTCTGTTTGCTCTCAGCGAGTCATCCTTGATATGTTTACCTTAACCAGTAACGAATGTCCTCCCTGACCAATTTTGTTATCCCCTTACCCAGTAACTGGTAGCGGATAATATAATTTTGTTCCTTCTGTGTGTAGATCGTTTCTTCCCCAGTTGAGTATGAGTGTATATTTCCTTAGTAAAATCGTTGTTTCCTACTCGGTTCAAGTATTTCAGTTTTATTTTGATTTACCAGTTTCCCCTGCAGGTGTTCCTTTTTTTCCCCGGTTGAGTCTTTCCATTTGATTTATTCTCATGGAATCCCTCGTGTCCCCCCAGCAGTGGTAATTCGTAGCCTGGCCTACACACGACATTTTTATCCCCCAGAGTCTCTGTCTCCCCAGTGAGTTTTCCTTATGGAATGCATTATACTCTTGCAGACCTTCAGTCTCCCTAGATTTTTTTCCTTTGTGGCAACATTTTCCCCGCAAATATTACTTTAGCATTCATATCATAGGCATCATGAGGTCTCTTAGGGACCAAAATTTGTTTCTATATATTATTATTTAAGTCCATTCTACTTAGTCGATACGAAGATTTTGACCTTCACCTCCTCAGCTAGAATGTCCATAAATAGGGGCAGCTGTAAGACCCTAATTTTGACCCTAATATCCCTCATGTAATTCTCATCATATACATTAGCATTGGGATCACACATTGGCATCCTCCTTACCCATCTTTCATTAAGTTTGCATTGGGAGAGATCACCAAGCATCATTTGATTGTATCATACTTCATTTTTCCTTATTTACTAACCAAAAAACCAAAAATATGTCATTGTATAGTTCAACTCTTTTGTAGGTAGTGCACATGCTCACCTATGCTTTATCAAGTTCATATCTTGGGTTTAAGACCCTCAATGCAAGGAGCACAATCAAGAATTGGTCTACATTGGCTCTAATTATCATATATGAATCCCCAAGATCTTCACATATTATTTTGATCAATAAATCATCAAGAGTTTGGAGTTGGTTTGCCTTGGAAACCCTAATTCATCTGGGTATCTTATGTAACTTCTTCAACAATTGATCAAATATTTGAAGGGAGACTTCACATTTCATCATATTATGCATATATGATCCTCCACGAGACCCAAAAGTCAAGATAATAGCAAGCTAGCAAGTTGGTTCATGGTGGTTGACCAGAGGAATTCAACTAGTCAAAATTGGGGTTCCCTAGAGCCTATCTCCTACAATTTTTGTCATATGAAAATTATTACAAGAGAAAAGTTACTCTAAATGACATTCCAAACAACTTTCATGTTGCATTCAAGAGCTAGTTTTGCTTGGAAAGTCATTTTTTATGGTGAAAGATTATAGGTCATTTTGTCTAAACCCTAATTTGGAGGTCAACTTCCCAAGACCATAACTTGCTCAATTTTTATGATATGAAACTCATTCAAGTTTCATGGTCAAATTCAAGATTTCTACTTCAACTTTTATGTTTGGAGTAAGCGCAAATTCAACTTTTAAATGCATGTGATATGAGGAAAAATTATAGGTTAATACCATTGAACAAGTGATTTTCCTCAACTTCTAAAATGCATAACTCCTTCATGCTAAATCCAAATGAGGTCAAATTTGTGACCAATTTGAAGGAATTTGAGATAGATACATCTTTGATGAAGGAACATTTCTCATTTGAAGCCCATAGAAAAAGTTATTCAAGGTGGAAGAAGTGAACATATTGCTTGGTACTTAGAATTTTTTTTGATATGTTTGATTTTCCAAACTTCCACCTCAAAATTCATCATGATCCAAGCTTCAAATGAAAAAAAGTGTTCAACATGAAAGTTGTTCCTCTTGATCTAACCTTTCTAAAAAGTACAAATTCATCCCATTTGGACAAAGTATGAATGACTTGCGCATGGCTTAAAGTTGAATGACCATTTGGAATATTTGAACCTCCATTTCTCATACACGATTGCATGGTCTTTCCACATGACTTCAGCAATGCTTACACATGATTTTGGACCTGAATGCATCATTACATGGGCCTATCACACGCCCATGTATCTATGCAAAGGCATTTTTCTATTTTTGAACTTTTAAAAGAAGTGTGAAAATATCAAAGGCTTTGGCTATAAATAGAAGTGTATATGCTCAAAATTAAGGACCCTGGCGCGCCAACTTTGAAGCTACAACCTTAAACCTCCATATTCAAAGGATAACCTTGAGGATTTTCATTGAAAATCGATTTTGAATCTCCCACTATTTTGAGATTCAAAACTCCAAGAGTCCTTCTTCTTCTTTGATCCATTTCCACTCTATCAAGCATCAGAAGCAAGGCCAAGTACAATTGAAAGCAAGATTGTGCCCATCTGAACCTGCAATGAAGGTGAATTTCTGAATTTTTCATCTCTTCGATTCTCACTAAATTCTCCACTATTCTTGTTGATTTTTGGTTGTCTGAAGTCCTACCAATGTAGGCAACAAGATTGAGTTGCTTAAAGTTAAATCAAAGCAACTCAGATCATGATCCTCAAAATTCAACTCCTTGTATCTTTCAATATACTTGGAGTTAGGTAAAATTGAGGCCAGATTCGAACTCCTGAGCATTTTTACTTTAAATTCATGTCCTCCTTTTTCATTTTGGATATGGTTGAGGGTGAACCAGTCCGGTGAGGTCCACCGGAGAAGAAGACTAGAGCTCTGGCTCCGGCGATACGTTGGCGCGTCTCCAGACCACATGATCCTCTTATTTTGTTTTAATCTTGAGCGTCTAAACTGATTACCACACGTGTGGTGCATTGACTAAGGTTCACCATGGAACCTAAATTAATGAGGGAGATCAAGTGGTCCACGTATTTTTGCATTTTCTGATTTTTTATTTGTATTGCCTTATTTTCATTAATTCATATTAATTTTATATTGATCCAAAAAATATGGGACTTTCACCAATCTCAAATATTTTTCTCTTTAATTTTCTGAAATAAAATTATTTTTTGGATCAATATTAATATTTTTCATGATTTAATTGTTTTTTTGCATATTTTTAATTGTTTAAAAATACTTTTAAGTTTCCAAAAATAATGAAACTTTTTCTCCAAGGTCCTTTGACCTATGATAAATCTTTTGAAAATTTATTTGGTGTTTTAAAGAGGTTTTAGGATTTTGATCAACCATTAATTTGATTTAATGCATTTTTAATTGATTTTTAATTTGTTTAATTGAAATAAATTATGTAGAGCTATTTGTATTGACTTGTTGAGTTTGAATTTTGTTGCTTGGGTCTTGATCAAGGTAGATTTGACTTTGTTGGATTAAAATCATTGGATGTAGGAGATTGATGAAATGTACATTTCATCTCCCAAAATGAATGAATGATTTTAATTTAATAAAAGTCCTCCCATGACCAATTTGTGTTTGTTCAATTTCCCCTCCCTCTTCATCTTCAATCCCATTTTATCCCATCCATTTGATTGACCTATGATATCTCTATATCCTAAGGCTAGTTGATTGCAAAATCAACATAAGTATGGATGAGATTAGGTTCACCCCTTCGCCATTTTATTTTAAGTGTGGTATGTTTTAGGAGTATGGTTCATAATACCACATCTCTAACATGCATTAACACTAAAATTTCTATTGCCCGACCTCAAATAGTTGTGACTTTTACATAAGTCCAATTACAATTTCTTAACATAGCGCTACATTTTGATCCAAAAGCATATCATTCTAGTAAGTGAGATTGTAAATCTCCCCCCTTTCAAGGTATTATGTGGAAACTTGGCCTTTTTTCCTTCATTAGGAAGATGTCTTGGTTCAAGGATCCATGCTTGCGAATATAGGGTTGAGTGTTCTCCAAAGAATGACTTAAACAACAAAAAGCTAAAGTAATACTGACTTTTAATCAACTAACATTTAACTAACCTTTAATTTCAAGCCATTTACTTTTATGCACTTTAAATTCAAGTCTTTATTCATTTTCCATTATTCATAATATTTAACTTGTTTACTTTAATGTCATTTTCACTTTGCTCACTTGAGCCATACTTTGTGATTATATTGTGATTGTATATACTTGTTTGTGTATTTTGTTTGTGTTTGTGGTCTTTTGACCTTAATGTAAATAATAAAAACAAAAACTCTAAAAAAGATTTGTGTGGACTCTTGGATTTGATTTGAGACATTGGACTTAGAATTAGGCAGCACTCCCTATGCAAAAAGGACTTGGCCAATGCCAACTTTTATGAAGCCAGTCATTGTGAATTGAACTTTCATCTGAAGCAAGTATTAAGATCCCTTTTGTGTTCATCTGCTACATGGTCTTGATCCAATTGTTACTTTGAACCTATGTCTAATGCCTTATTCTAAGCCATTCAAGGAGTATGTCATCTGATACATGGGAGCCTAAGAAGAAGACTATGAAGTTTCTAGCTTGGATGTGGCTATCTTTATTTGATGCCTTGCTCTTCACCTTGCTATTTGTATTGCTTGATTCTAAAGTCAAAGGGGAAATTGGGTTTCTATATGACATTCTTGTCTATTGGATTGCATCCCATAGGTCAGATCTTTTCAACTCTTAAATTTTAATTTTTGCTTAGGATTAGTCTCTTCGTCTCCTCCCACTTCTTAAATTTCAAATCTCCCCCCCCCCCCCTTTTTCAAATATTCTTTGCTTGTGATTTCTAAACTATGACTCAGTTGCAAATTAGAAACTTTGGCATTATGCCATTGCATTTTTAAACTCTTTTTCTTGATCAAACTTGTAAATAAACTTAACCATACTTGACTTAAAATTTCAAAAGACAAAAAGAACTAACACCCATTCAAACTCTTTTAGGCCCTTTTGTGCCTCTTTCAAACTTAAAATTTTTTTAAAAGAAACTCACTCACTTTGAAATTGTTATTACGAACTACGAGGTTTTGATCCCTCATTTTATGTTGGTATGTAGGCACAAGTTAGAAGGTCTTGTCAAACACAAAAATATAATTAATGAATTCTTTTCTCATCCTCACACTCTATTTTATAGCAAACATCTTTTATACCAAAACACATGTACACACAAAAAAGGGCTCCCTAGGAGTACCTAGGAAACTTTGGGTGCTAACACCTTCCCTTTGTGTAACCAACCCCCTTACCTGTAATCTCTGGCATTTTATTAGTTTTGATTTGAAAACTTCTTATCTTTGGGTTTTGTTCGTACTTTTCCCTTTTCCCTTGACGTTAAGCTTATCCATAGCTTGATGGTCATGACTTTACCGCTACAATCTCTTCAACAGCAAACACATGAGTTGGCCTATCAAGACGCATCATAGTCAGATTGGGAACTTCATTCCAGAACTTCACCACAATCATTGAAGCCAACGTTGCAAGAGCATCTGCTATCTAGTTTTCATCTCGAGGGATATGATGAAACTCAACCTTTGTAAAGAAAGTCAAAATCCTCCTCGCATAATCTCTATATGGTATCAAATCGAGTTGATTCATCTCTCATTCACCTTTGATCTGATTCACAACCAAAGTTGAATCTCCATAAACGTTTAAATACTTGATTATGAGATCGATGGCCTCTTCAAGCCCCATAATGCAAGCTTCATACTCAACCATGTTGTTCGTACACTTGAAAGTCAATCTAGCTGTAAATGGAAAATGAGTGCCTTCATGAGTAATAATCACTGCCCAAATGCCATTACCATATTGATTAACATCTCTATCAAATATCATGCCCCAACAGGAACCAGGTTCTGACCCTTCTTCAAGCAATGGTTCATCGCAATCTTTCATTTTCAAGTACAAGATATCTTCATCAAGAAAATCATACTACACTGACTGATAATCTTTAATCGGTTGGTGAGCAGAATGGTCAGCCAAGACACTACCTTTAATTACTTTCTAAGATCGGTGTTCAATATCATACTCTGATAACAACATCTGCCAACGGGAAATCCTCCCATTTAAAGCAGGCTTCTCAAAAATATACTTGATTGGATCCATTTTGGATATCCACCAAGTAGTATGATTCAACATATACTGACGCAGACGCTTAGCAGCCCAAGCTAATGCGTAATAAGTCTTTTCTAGCATAGAATACCGAGTTTCACAATCGGTGAATTTCTTACTGAGGTAGTAAATAGCATATTCTTTCTTTCCAGTTTCATCTTGCTGACCAAGAACACAACCCATACTTTCATCAAGCACAGTCAAATAAATGATCAACGGTCTTCCTTCAACAGGCGGAGACAGGATCGGAGGCGTAAGTAGATACTCTTTTATACTGTCAAAAGCTTTCTGGAAATCCTCAGTCCAATCACAAGACTGATCTTTCCGAAGAAGCTTGAATATAGATGCACACTTGGCAGTCATGTGTGAAATAAATCTTGAGATATAATTCAAGCGGCCGAGAAAACCTCTAACTTGCTTCTCAGTTTTGGGCGCATCCATCTCTTGTATTGCTTTGACCTTGGAAGGATCAACTTCAATACCCTTCTCACTGACAATAAAGCCCAACATCTTACCAGAACAAACACCAAATGTACATCTATTGGGATTCAAGCAGAGTTTATACTTTCTCAAACGTTGGAATAGTTTCAATAAATTCTCAACATGCTCCTCTTATCATTGGATTTAGCAATCATATCTCAAACATAAACTTCAATCTCTTTGTGCATCATATCATGAAAAAGAGTGGTCATTGCTCTCTGGTAGGTTGCACCATCATTCTTTAAACCTAAAGGCATCACTTTATAACAGAATGTTCCCCAGGGTGTAATGAATATGGTCTTCTCCATATCTTCGGGTGCCATTTTAATCTAATTATAACCGGAAAATCCATCCATAAATGAAAATACTTTGAACTTAGTTGTATTGTCTACCAACATATCAATGTGTGGCAGAGGGAAATCATCTTTCATACTAGCTTTGTTCAAATCTCTATAATCAACACACATACGGAGTTTTCCATCTTTCTTAGGAACGGGCACAATATTGGCCACCCACTGTGGATATTCAATAGTAACAAGGAAACAGACATTGATTTGCTTCTGCACTTCTTCTTTGATCTTCACTGCCATATCAGGATGAGTCCTCCTCAACTTCTGCTTAACTGGCAAGGATTCTGGGTTCAACGATAGTCTATGCTCAACAATCTCAGAATCTAAACCAGGCATGTCTTGACAGGACCAAGCAAACACATCAGAATACTCTCGAAGAAGATCAACCAACCCCTTCTTAACCTCTGGACACAATCGAGACCCAATCTTGACTTCCTTCACATCATCTTCAGAATCCAAGTTGACTAGCTCAATCTGCTCTTCGAATGGCTGAATGGATTTTTCCTCGTACTCAAGTAGACGAGATAATTCATCAGACACTCACCTTTTTCCTCAGCCTCAAACACAGGGAATTCAAAGTTTGGAGAAGGAGTAGGATCATTGTATTCAATGGGTTTAGAAACCAACCTGCATAATGATTTGATATTTTGATTTTAGAGAAGTGAATTGTGACCAAATATTATGCAGATGGACAATTATTATTTATTTATGTTTTTTGTGATTACCATTTTCAGAAAAGCAAAAAAGTAAAAATAAAACATCATAGATGTGGATGAATAGAATTGCATTTATTGATGATTAATTTGAAATATGCCCAACAATGTTAGCTTCTCCCTTAGGCAAGGAGAAGGATTTTCAAAAATAATAAAAATAATTACTTAGAGCGATGAAAAATAACAGGAACATCGACAGCGATCCAATTGTTGCAAGCTTTTCCATACGTCACAAAATTGGTATAGTCTTCATCTTTGTCACCCTCGATCACTGCAGCTGAGTGTTGTTCATTACCATGAAGGAACCCTCCACTACGGAAACTAGGTTGCACATCTTCAGCCTTGACAACAGACATCCCTTGCAGGAAACCCAAATTGGCTCGGTTCTTATTCTCGGTGACCTCTACCAACCGGCCCCACTGATCAGAACTGCCATCTTCAACAATCTTTTGAGCATTTTTAAAAGAGGACATAGGTGCCCCAACTTTCTTCTCTTCATCAATAGATAGAGCTTGTAACGAGGTTCCAAACTCATCCTTAGCTTCTATGTACGAGAAAGACGACATGTGACTTACCAGCAGTGCTTTCTCTCCACCAACAATGACGAGCTTGCCATACTTCACGAATTTCACCTTCTAATGCATAGTGGATGTTACAGCCCCAGCTTCGTGTATCCACGGCCTTCCTAACAAGCAGCTATAGGTCGGGTGGATGTCCATTACTTGAAAAGTAATTTGGGAAATCACTCGGACCTATCTTCACTAGAAGGTCCACCTCACCAATAACAGCCTTGCGAGAACCATCAAAATCTTTGACGATCACGCCACTGTATCTCATAGGAGCGCCTTGATACGATAATTTGGACAGAGTTGATTTGGGGAGCATATTCAACGAAGAACCGGTATCAACTAACACATTTGACTATTCATCTTCCTTACAATTCATTGATATATGTAGTGCTAGGTTGTGATTCTTTCCTTCCTCGGGAAGTTCTTCATCACAAAAGCTCAAGTTGTTGCAGGAAGTGATGTTAGCCACAATGTGGTCAAACTGATCCACTGTTACATCATGTTCAACATAAGCTTGCTCCAATACTTTCTGCAATGCTTCTCTGTGCGCTTCAGAATTCATAAGCAGAGACAACACTAAAATTTTGGAAGGGGTTTGGAGCAGCTGCTCCACCATATTGAATTCACTCTTCTTTATCAATCTTAGTACCTCATCATCATCACTAGGCTTCAAATTGTTGGATTCACCAGACTGACACTTCAGAGCACTAACTGGATTTGCTACAGGTACCTCAACCTTCTTACCAATATCTTCTACATCTTTTGGGAAAACGGGAGCAAAAACTCGACTGCTAGGGGTCACCTTTGCTATATCGGCAATGTTCAGAATGAAATTGGTCGTAGGAAACAAAACATCTTGACCATTCTCCACCATGGTAGCATTATACTGATAAAGAACATCTCTATCGGATGCATATGGAACTGGGCCTGCTAACTGTATTACCAACGATGATACCGATCTATTGACGATGTTTCTGCTGCTACTATTAAATTGAATCACTACCCGCTCAGGGCTCCTAAACACCGGTACTATCACATTGAC
The DNA here is from genome assembly GCF_024323335.1 of Lathyrus oleraceus. Lineage (NCBI taxonomy): Eukaryota > Viridiplantae > Streptophyta > Magnoliopsida > Fabales > Fabaceae > Lathyrus > Lathyrus oleraceus. The sequence goes on from NC_066579.1 coordinate 220,306,718, forward strand.
ATCATCTATATCCTTCAACTGTTGAATCTAGAAGGAATACCAAGGTCAGACGCAAGGTACTCCACGTGTTTGCTTTATCTGATCTTCAAGAATACCAAGGTCAGGACAATTTTGAATGTTCAGATTCTTTAAGATAAACATGAATCTATCTTTAGCTAAGGGTTTAGTAAAGATGTCAGCCCATTGATGATCTGTATCAATGAATTTCAATATTACTACCCCTTTCTGAACATAGTCTCTAATGAAATGATGTTTTATTTCTATGTGCTTAGCTCTGGAGTGTAAAATGGGATTCTTGCTTAAACAAATGGAAGCAGTATTATCACAGAAGATAGGAATGTTACTCTCAAAGATTTGCATATCCTCTAATTGATTTTTCATCCAGAGCATCTGAGTAGTGCATAGTGATGCTGAAATGTATTTCGCTTCTGCAGTAGACAAGGCTATGTTTGATTGTCTTTTGCTGGCCTAGGATATCAGATTCTTTCCCAAGAGCTGACAATTTCCAAACGTACTTTTTCGTTCCATTATGTCTCCTGCGTAATCTGCATCACAAAAACCTGATAGTCTATACTCTGATGTTTTCTCATACATCATGCCCAGGTTAGGAGTTCCTTTCAGATATCTGAGAATTCTCTTAACTGCTGTTAAATGAGATTCCCTAGGATCTGATTGGAATCTGGCACAGAGACAAGCACTAAATAAAATATCAGGACGAGCAGCAGTCAGATAGAGAAGGGAGCCTATCATACCACGATAGAGCTTCTCACAGACCTTTTGACTGACTTCTTCTTTTTCAAGAATGCATGTTGGATGCATGGGTGTCTTTGCAGGTTTGCATTCAGCCATGTCAAATTTCTTTAGAATGTCTTTTATGTATTTACTTTGATGAACGTAGGTGACTTCTGAAGTTTGGTTAATCTGAATTCTTAGAAAGAACTTTAGTTCTTGCATTAAGCTCATTTTGAATTCTGCCTGCATTAGCTCAGAAAATTCTTGTCATACAGAGGCGTTAGCTGAACCAAAAATAATAGCATCAACATATATCTGGCATATCATGAGATTATTATTAATGTTTTTACAAAAGAGTGTAGAGTCAACTTTTCCTCTAATAAAATCATGTTCCAGAAGAAAATTACTTAATCGTTCATACCAATCTCTGGGAGCTTGTTTTAATCCATATATAGATTTCTTAAGTTTAAAAACATGTTCTGGACAATTTGAATTTTCAAAACCTGGAGGTTAGTTGACATACACTTCTTCTGATTTATAACCATTAAGGAATGCACTCTTGATGTCCATTTGATACAGTTTGATAGAATGATTTATAGCGAAAGAAACAAGTAAGTGAATAGATTTTAACATGGCGACTGGGGCAAAGGTTTCATTGTAGTCAATGCCTTCTTGTTGACTGTAACCTTGAGCCACCAGTCGAGCTTTGTTTCTGACAACTTCTCCTTTCTCATTCAGCTTGTTTCTGAACACCCATCTGGTTTTGATGATGTGAGGGCCTTTTGGTTTAGGAACAAGATCCCAGACGTCGCTTTTTGTGAATTGAACTAGCTCTTCTTGCATGGCTAGAACCCAGTCGCTATCTTGAAGTGCCTCATCACAAGAAGTAGGCTCGATCAGAGATACTAGTCCTAGAGGAGTTTCTTCAGGAGTCTTGAAGGTAGACCTAGTTCAGATAGGTTCGTCCTTGTTTCCCAGAATTAACTCTTCAGATATGTTGAGGCGACTTTTAGCTTTCTTTGGGATTGTTGGGGATTTAGTTCCTTCTGAGGTTTGAGTCGCAGTAGCTTTAGGAGCTTTAATCTTCTCGTCAGAACTTGCAAGAGTAATCTCCAGATCTGCAAGTTTCTCAACTAGCTTTGACTTTTCAGGGTCAAGCTTATCATCAAATCTGATATGAATTGATTCTTCCACAATTTTGGTTTCTGTATTGTATACTCTGTAGCCTTTAGAGCGTTCTGAGTATCCTAACATAATACCTTTTTGTGCTTTGGAATCAAACTTGCTCAGATGTTCTTTAGTATTTAAAATAAAACAGGAACATCCAAAAGGATGAAAATAGGAAATGTTAGGTTTCCTTCCTTTACACAGTTCATAGGGAGTCTTCTCCAGAAAGGTCTTATGGAGATTCTATTCTGAATGTAACAAGCTGTATTTACAACTTCGGCCCAAAAGTGCTTAGCCACATTTGTTTCATTGATCATGGTTCTGGCCATTTCTTGGAGTGTCCTATTCTTCCTCTCTACAACTCCATTTTGTTGTGGAGTTCTAGGGCAGGAGAAATCATGGGATATTCCATTAGAGTCAAATAATTCCTCAAAATTTATTTTCAAATTCCCCACCATGATCACTTCTGACTCTGATGATTTTAGAGTCAAATTCGTTTTTCACTTTGGAACAGAAGCTAGTGAATACAGAGTGAGACTCACTATTGTGCTTTAAGAATTTTAACCATGTCCAGCGACTAAAATCATCGACAATGACCAGTCCATATTTCTTTCCATTGACTGATGCTGTTTTCACAGGACCAAATAAGTCAATGTGAAGAAGTTCCAGAGGCTTAGAGGTAGAAACAATGTTTTTCCTTTTAAAATATGATTTTGAGAATTTTCCTTTCTGACATGCTTCACATAGAGCATCTGAAGAAAGCTTCAGCTTAGGTAGACCTCTGACTAACTCGAGTTTATTTAGCTGAGATAACTTTCTCAAATGTGGCCCAAGCGTCTATGCCATACCCATTGCTCTTCGTGAACAGACATCAGACATTTTACATTTTGTTCTTTTAAATCAGAAAGATTTATTTTATAAATATTGTTTTTCCTCCTGCCAGTGAATAGGACAGATCCATTGCTTTGATTTATGGCTTTACATGTTTTTTGATTGAAGATTACATCATATCCGTTATCACTTAATTGACTTATTGATAACAGATTATGCATTAATCCTTCTACATATAACACATCAGATATAGAGGGAAGAGTACCATTACCAATAGTTCCGGAGCCTCTGATCCTTCCTTTCTGATCTCCTCCGAAGCCTATGAATCCAACGTCTTTAAGTTCCAGGCTTTGAAACATATACTTTCTTCCCGTCATGTGTCGCGAGCATCCAGAGTCCAGGTACCATGACTGGTGTTTTAACTCTGCTGCATAAGATATCTGCAACATAAACAATCTTATCCTTTGGTACCCAGAGTCTTTTGGATCCTTTGTGATTAGTTTTCCCAGAGTTTCTTAAAACTTTGGGTTTTCTAGCATTATTAAATTGTTGTGCTTGTGTATGTGTATAGATATATGAAAATGGAGATTTAGGTTGGTCATTAGTAGAAGTTGTATCTTCACTAGGATCATACCCAATTCCTCTTCTATTATTCTGACTGACCCCATAAATCATGGATGCCATTCTGCTCCTCTCTATCCCATTTTTCAGAAACTTTTGAAAAGATTTTTCATATTTGTAGATTATTGTGTTTGAAGTTTGTGGAGCTTGAGATAACGCTTCTTCAAGTTTTAAACAATTTTTCTTTGTTGCATCTCTTTCTAATGTCAAAGTTCTGTTTTCATCTTTTAGTTCTAAAATTGTTATCTCAAGTTTGCCACATTCTTCTAATGTTTCTTCAAGAACACCTTTTATAGCTTTAAATTTTTGTTTGAGTTTCTGATATGAGTTTAGAGTTTCAGACAGACATGATTCTAGGTCAGATCGAGAGAGTTCAGAAAATACCTCTTCTGATTCAGATTCTTCATCTGAAGTATTCTTGGATGTGGTAGCCATGAGTGCCACATTAGCCTGTTCATCATAGTCTGATTCTGATGAGTCGGATTCACTGTCATCCCAGGTAGCCATCAGTCCCTTTTTGGTTCTAAGGGAATTTTTCTTGAAGTTCTCTTTTCTGGAACTGTCTTTCTTTAACTTGGGACATTCGTTTCTGTAGTGACCTGTTTCTTTACATTCATAACACGTAACATCTTTGTTAGATTTACCTTTTGAGGATGATTCTGATCAGTCCCCCATGGGTCTTGGTTTTCTGAAGTTATTATTCCTTTTTCTCCAAAGTTGTTTTACTCTTCTGGTCAAAAGGGATAATTCTTCCTCATCGTCAGAATCTTCCTGTTGAGAGTCATCAGCGTCTTCTGTTTCGGCCTGGAAGGCTTTGTTTCTGTCAGACTTGCGCCTTTCAGATCTGGACTTGAATGCTACAGACTTGATCTTCTTCTGAGGCTCATCTTCCTCCAGTTCTATCTCATGACTTCTGAGTGAACTGACAAGCTCTTCAAGGCTGATGTTGTTCAGATCCTTTGATAGCTTCAAGGTTGTGACCATGGGTCTCCACTTCTTTGGCAAGCTTCTGACTATCTTTTTGACATGGTTTGCGGTTGTGTATCCCTTGTCTAGCACTTTGAGACCTGCAATAAGAGTTTGGGATCTAGAAAACATTACCTCAACAGCTTCGTCATCCTCCATCTTGAAGGCTTCATATTTCTGGATTAGAGCCAGAGCCTTTGTTTCTTTGACCTGAGAGTTTACTTCATGAGTCATTCTCAGGGAGTCGAGTATATCTTTAGTTGTTTCCCTGTTGGTGATTTTTTCATACTCATTGTAGGATATGGCATTGAGAAGTATCGTTCTGGCTTTGTGATGATTCTTGAATTCGCGCTTCTGATCATCTGTCATTTTGCTTCTGGGAACGGCAACTCCAGCATCTGTTACAGGAGGTTTATATCCAACTGTGACAATGTCCCAGAGATCAGCGTCATAGCCCAGAAAGAAACTTTCAATTCTATCTTTCTAGTAATCGAATTTCTCTCCATCAAAGACTAGAGGCTTAGCGTTGTAACTGTCTCTTTCATTTGTATTGGCCATAGTTTTTCTCATTCTGGATCTCTCTACACTGTTAAGTGTTTGATTAGAAAATCAATAACAGAGCCGAAGCTCTGATACCAACTAAAGGTGAGAAAAACAAGAAAGGGGGTTTGAATTGTTTTAGAAATTAAAAGCCTTTTCAAAAGTAAGAACACACAGAATTTTATATAGGTTCGCTTATAACACAAAGCTACTCCAGTCCACCCGGCCAAGGTGATTTCGCCTTCAAAAAGGACTTAATCCACTAATCTTGAAAGATTAATACAACCAAACGTCTAAGATATTGATCTCTTAGTCCTCCCAAGTATACAGACTACGCAGAGTCACTTGAGGAACAAAAGCAATTTAGTAAAATAAATTTGTAATAGAGAGTGCTTCTAAGAGTAAGCAAGTATTACAGCAGAATATGTAAACAAGCGTTTTCACGTATGAGCAGCAGCTCGTGAAAAACTAAGAGAGAATGTAAAGAATTTTTCTGTGTGTTGTTGTGTCTCTCACTGAAGTAGGTTGTCCTTTATATAGTGGTGAAGAGGACCGTTGGAGTGATGACAAACTATTGGCCTTTGATGAGCATTCAATGTCATTACTTCTGTGTTTCTTGCCATAACCAATTTGTCTCCCTGGATGATTTCTTTCTAAAAATACTTCCTTTCCATTTGAAGAAATTATTTCCGTTACTCTTTCTGGATTTGTTGAATCTTCATCAGATTCTTTGTTAACTCTGAGTCTTGTGTCAGAAGGAGATTGCGTTGAGGTTACATCAGAGCTTCTAAGAGTACTGGTCTTCTAGATCATCAGAACTAAGTCTAGTGGATGTTTAGAGCTTCTGGTTCTTTCTACTGTCTTGCTTTGCTCAGATTCAGAACTTCTAGAGTACACTTCTTCCTCAGATGCTTTTGATCTTCTAGTACTTTGTATCTGATCAGAGTTTGTATCTGATAAAACTATCAGATTTCTGCGTTGCTGTTCAGAGTCCTGCACACTTAGAGAATTTTCGTTAGGGTGCCATTTTTGGTTTCATCCTTTATTATTATCAAAATCTTGGAATTCTATTGTAGAACTAATTTTGTTCTTACACTGATCTCCCTCATTAATTGAGGTGGCAGATCAGATGGTCCAAAGTGCGCATTCTATGTGTTCCTTCGTCAAATGAGATGCACGCATGGTAATCACTTTGGATGGTTGAGATTAGAACGTAGGACTCAGATCAAAGGATTCTGGACAAGTCAGCACACCACCAGAGCCCAAGCTCCGGTCATCTTCTCCAGTGAGGACCACCAGACTGGTCTAAGTTCAACTCAAAGAAAAATGGAAAATGAGTATACTATTTTGAAGGAAAAATGCTCAGGAGCTCGAATCTGGCCTCAATTTTGTCTAATTCCAAGTATATGAAAAGATACAGTGAATTGAATTTTGAGGATCATGAATTGAGTTGCTTCGATTTGACCTCAAAGCAACGCAATTTTGAGGATTTCAGACAACCAAAAATCAACAAAAATAATGGAGAATTGAGTGAGAATCGAAGAGATGAAAAACCTTCAATGGAGCTTCAGATTGGCACAATTTTGCTTCCAATTATGCTTGACCTTGCTTCAGATGTTTGATGGAAGAGAAATAGATCAGAGAAAGGGATGGACTCTTGGAGTTTCAATCTCAAAACAGATGGAGAATTGAAACTCGAAGTTTATCCTTTAATGGTGAGGATTTGGGGTTTCTGAATTAAAGCTTGGGCATGAGTTCCTCAATTCTGAGCATGTGAGGTTCTATTTATAGCCATAAAGAATGATATTTGCACACTTCCAATTTTGGCAAAAAATTGAAAATCCTCTTTGCATGGTTGCATGGGCGTGCATGAGGCCCATGAAATGATAGCATCTGATCCATAATCCAATGTGAAATATACTGAAATCATCTTGGAAGCTTATGCAAGTGTGTATGGAAATTGGACCTTGAAAATATTCAAATGGTACTTCAACTTTCACCCATGCGCAAGTGCCTCATACTTTATCCAAATGAGATAATTTTGGACTTTTTGGAAAGGTGAGATCATGGGGAACAACTCTCATGTTGAACAATTTTTCATTTGAATATTGGATCATGATTAATTTTGAGATGGAAGTTTGGGAAATCAAACATATTTGAAAAATTTCTAAGTCCCAAATCAAATGTTTACTTCTTCCACCTTAAATAACTTTTGTTATGGACTTCAAATGAGAAAAGTTCCTTCATCAAAGTTGTATTTATTTAAAATCTATTCAATTTGGTCACCAATTTGACCTTATTTGGGTTTGGCATGAAAGAGTTATGTATTTTAGAAGTTAAGGAAAATCACTTGTTCAATGGTAATGGCCCAAAATGATCTATAATGTTTCCTCTTGGCATATGCATTTGCAAGTTGAATTTGCACTTCCTCCAAACATAAAAGTTGAAATAGACATCTTGAATTTTATCATTAAATTTGAATGGATTTCATCTCATATAAATTGAGCAAGTTATTGTCTTGGGAAGTTGACCTCCAAACTAGGGTTTAAACAAAATGACCTATAATCTTTCACCATACAAAATGACTTTCCAAGCAAATTTAGCTCTAGACCTAAACATAAAGGTTGTTTGGGATATCATTTAGAGTAACTTTTCTCTTGGAATCATTTTCATATGACAAAAATTGTAGGAGATAGGGTCTAGGGAACCTCAATTTTGACTAGTTGACTTTCTCTGATCAACCACCATGAACCAACTTGCTAGCTTGACATTCTCTTAAATTTTGGGACTCATGGAGGATCATATATGAATAAGATGATGTAAGGTGAATTATACCTTAAAATATTTGATCAATTGTTGAAGAAACTTGTTGAAGAAGTCACACAAGATACCTAGATGAATTAGGGTTTCCCATGCAAACCAACTCCAAACTTTTGATGATTTCTTGATCAAAATAACATGTGGAGGTCATGGGGATCCATATATGATACTTAGAGCCAATGTAAACCAATTTTTGATTGAGCTCCTTGCAATGAGGATCTTAAACCCTAGATATGAGCTTGCTAGAGCATAGGTGAGCATACACACTACCTACAAAAGCAACAAACTATATATTGACATATTTTTGGTATTTTGGTTAGTAAATAATGAAAAATGAAGTATGATACAATCAAATATGTTTGGTGATCTCTCTCAATGCAAACCCAATGAGTGAGGGGTAAGGAGGATGCCAAGGTGTGATCCCAATGCTAATGCATATGATGAACATGAGAGATCTTAGGGTCAAAATTGGGGACTTACACCTACCATAGCCGCCATAGCCAAAACACTCAGCGATCCTTTAACATCAATTGTCCCTCCTCCTACTATAGCCAAGAAGCACAAACATCTCAAAACCAAAACATGCAACAACCATATGGCTACCAAACACCACAACAATCATTTCAACCTTTCAATGACGCATCTTTCACACCAATGTCTCCCTTCAATCGTCCTAGTCGCCCTCCAATAACTCAAACACAACCTAACTACTCTGGCATGGGTCATGAACTTAGCTATGACGATAGCCCTTCAATGCATACACAAGATTACACAGATTTGTTTGAATATCTCAGGCAATCTCCTGTAGTTGGTGGTGATGTTCTTGGGTCCTCAGATACTCAAACACCTAGGGTGAATCATCAACGTGGGTTAGGGCCACGAGTTCAGATAGCTAGGGGATGTGGGACCGGAGGTTGGTTAGGTCATTCTGATCAACGACATTAGTCTTTTTGTGTAAATGCGTATTAATATTAATATGAATTAGTCCGATTTTGACTTTTATCTAAAATGTATAATGTTTTTTTAAAAAAATACGAAACACACACAGGTGTCAAACCAATTTGCGCCTCCTTTATAAATTAACACATAGGCGCAAATTGGATTGGTAGCACTAGGTGCACTAGCTAATCCAATTGTCGGCACCTCAATAAGTTTAAGAGCAGACTCCAATTCATCTGGCGCTACCTCTTTAAAGTGGAGTATTTTGGGAAATAATCTGAAAAATGAGTTATTTTGAAGAAAAAAAATTGGATTATTTGGGTAAAAAATTTGAATATTGTGCCTAAAATATTAATAAGATTTGTAGAGTTAATTTTCTAAAATAATAAGATTTTTGTATTTTAAATGTATTCATAGTTTTTTTCAAAAGAAGTAAATTAATTTAAAATAAAAAGTAAGAACTGTTTACTTTGTGCCACAATATGAGTGCCATATTAAATGAGGATGCCTCATGATAGAGCACCAAAAAAAAATCTTAATAAAAATAAAATTAAAGGATTAAAAATTTTTGAAATAGGAAAAAAAAATTAAAAACACATAAGAGAAAAATGTAAACCTAAATTTTATTATTTTTAATGTCACTATTTCTCATTTTATTATAACACTCTTAATTATTATTTTTTTATAAGCAAAATTTGTATTAATGAAAAGGAATACTAGGAGTACTCAATCCTTACAAAAACAAATGATATATGTTAAAAAAATGGTAATTCTTAAACTAGACCAATAATCCAATTTGATTTGCAAGGCAAAATAATGAATTGGTGCATCAATCGGCCCTACAAAAATCAACTCATACTTTACTTCTAACTACAAATCAATCCCAAGACAAAACTTCAGCCTACTCACCAAATCCTCTACCCGAAAAGAAATGCCCTTGAAAACCATTTCATTCCTGCTAATCCAAATTGACCAACAAACCGCCAACCAAACGAGAAGTCGAAGTTGTTTGTTCACACTACCTTTTATGGAAGACAAAAAACCACTAAAATTTGTGTTTGAAACATCCAACTGATTCTGATAAGATATATCGAACGATACAAATATCTTTTCCCATACTAATGACACCTTCCTACGTTCAACAAAAAGATGAGCAATGGATTTTTCTTCGACCAAACAAAAAGGACATATCATACAATGAGTTCCGAAGATAATTCCTCTTCTAGTCAATACTACTCTAGATGATAATCGATTGAACAACAATCTCCAACTGAAAATTTGGATTTCGCTCTATGCATTTATGATACACAACTTGTTCAACATCTGAATCAATCTATCTTCAACCTGCAACCCAAAATCAACAACAACGACAACAACTTGATAACAACTTTATACTAAAAATCTCATTTATTCCTCCACCAAACCAAACGAAATCGTCTTCAATTTACGACTTCAATTGTGTTTCCTGTCAAATGGATAGTAGTGCCTCCGATAAAAAAAATCAATTTTAATGTCGCTAGTATTTGTGTGAAGAATTCCACTATTATTCTCTTAATTCCCATTTGCATTAAGAATGTCATTTATTATCATCTTAATTAATTACTACTACTATTTGTATGAAAAATTCCATTCTATTAATCGCTTAAGTACAACATGCATGAAGAATTCCATTTTATATTCTCTTAACGACATTTTACTATAAAACTCTTAATTACTATTTATATTTGCATGAAGAATTCCATTTTACTAGTATTTACTCTTAATTAGATACTATTTACTCTTAATTAGATTTTAATATAAAACTCTTACATTTCTAGAATCACTCCTTCCTCTTTCAAATTTTAAATCAAACATACACAAAGGAGTATTTTTATTACTGTACCATTATTTCTCATTTTCCAGCTGTTCCAGATCCTTCTATAGTGAACAAACTCCTTCCTCTTTCAAATTTTAAATCAAACATACACAAAAGAGTATTTTTTATTACTGTGCCGTTATTTTTCATTTTCCAGCTGTTCCAGATCCTTCTATAGTGAACAAACGCAAACTTTTTGTTTCCATTTTAACCCTTCGCCACGTCACACCTCCATACCGGAATACAAGGAACTTCTTACCTCCTTCCAAACTATGGCAAATTTGATAAATACCCTAAAAAACGAGCCCAAAACGAATAAATCTCTAACAACCCTTATAAAACCCTAACTACCACACTCTCATCTTCAACTTCATAACTCTCACTGTCATCCAAAAATGGCATCATCTCGCTACGAACTCGATCTGAATCTCACATCAGCAAAATCACTCAAGAACGTCAACTGGCGCCACGGCGCTAACCAACCATACGCCGTCGTTTGGGTTGATCAAGTCAATAAATTCACAACCAATGTAGACCCAAATGGCGACACCGAAGCTGAATGGAATCAACCACTTATCCTTCCTTTACCACCAAAACCATTCGAGGATCTCACTTTATACATCGACGTCGTTCACGCTGGATTTGAAGAAGATACAAAGAAACTCATCGGCTCGGCTCGGCTTCAGCTTGTTGATGTTCTTGAAGTTGGAATCGGCGAGCGTGTGAATCGCACGCTCACATTGAAACGACCTTCTGGAAGACCACAAGGAAAGGTTGACGTTAAGGTGGGGGTTAGAGAGATTGGTTATCATGCACATGGTGCGAATTATCCTCCTCCTTATGGTGTTCCACCTCCAGAATCAAATTCGCGGGATTATTCCTCTGCTTCGTCGGTGTATGGTTACCCATACGGTGCTCCTCCTCCACCTCAGCAACAAGGATCGTATTATCCTACGGCACCGTACCCTCAAACAGCGTCGTATGGTTCGCAAACGGTGTCGTATGGACAAGGGGGTAATTATGTGTCACAAACGACGGCGTATGAGCAAGAAGGTAATTATGGGGAAACGGCGTCGTACGTAAAAGTGGAGGAAAAGAAGAAGAGTAAGTTTGGTGGGATGGGGACGGGATTGGCTGTGGGTGCGGTTGCTGGGGTACTTGGTGGAATCGCATTGGTGGAAGGTGCTGAGTATGTTGAAGATAGGATTGCTGATGACGTGGCGGAGAGGATTGAGGATGATCTTGGTTACGATGATGATTTCTAGAGAGGGATGTTAATATTTGTCGATTGTCAATCCAATAAGCTTTTGTTTGTTTTTAATTTCGGTTGAGTTATGTTTTATTGTTTCCTACTTCTACGGGTAGGATGGTGTTATTAGCATTTCTACAAATAATAAAGAAATATCTCCTCCTCACGAAATGAATGATCTCATAGATTTTGCTTAAATAAATTTAAAAAAATTGTGTAACTAAAATAGACAAACAGGGTTAATATTATTTTTTCTGAAAAAGGTATCTTATATGAATATGTTAATCTTTTCATTATTGTTAAATGAAAAGTGAATAGTGATATTATTATTTTTTAAATAGTTTTATTGAGTAAGAAGCTTCATCCTTTCGCTTAATTATTATGTTTAAATTAAAAAGTATAAATATCATATATATATATATATATATATATATATATATATATATATATATATATATATATATATATATATATATATATATATATATATATACTCCCTCTGTCCTAATCCATTTGAAATAAAAAATAAATTATCTACTTCAATTTTTAATGTATATTTTTTAATTTTATCCTCTCATTAATATTACTTTCATCATTTTCAATTTGTTTGTCTTATTAGTCCTCTTGTGCTTTGCCAAACCCTTAAGATTGCTGATGACGTGGCGGAGAGCATTGAGGATGATCTTGGTTATGATGATGATATCTAGAGAGTGATGTTAATATGTCATGTTCTTAGTTAGTTATCAATGCTTTGTTATTTGTCAAGTGTCAATCCAATAAGCTTTTGTTTGTTTTTAATTTCGGTTGGGTTAATTATGTTTTATTGTTTGGTACTTGTATTGGTAGGATCGTGTTATTAGCATTTCTACAAATATCTCTTCCTCTCAAAATGAATAAATTAAAAAAAATTGTGTAAGTAAAACAGGCAAACAGGGTTAATATTATTTTTTCTGAAAAACGTATCTTATATGAATATATTAATCTTTGTCATTGTTGTTAAATGAAAAGTGAATAGTGATATTATTATTTTTTAAATAGTTTTATTGAGTAAGAAGCTTCATCCTCTCATTCACATGTCTTTCGCTTAATTATTATGTTTAAATTAAAAAGTCTAGAAAAACATTTAAAAAATATGTTATACTCCCTCCGTCCTAATCCATTTGAAATAAAAAATATATTTTAAAATAAATGATCTATTTCAATTTTTAATGTACATTTTTTAATTTTAGCCTCTAATTAATATTACTTTCATCATTTTCAATTTGTTTGTCTTATTATTCCTCTTGTGCTTTGCCAAACCCTTAAGATTGCTGATGACGTGGCGGAGAGGATCGAGGATGATCTTGGTTACGATGATGATTTCTAGAGAGCGATGTTAATATGCCATGTTCTTAGTTAGTTATCAATGCTTTGTTATTTGTCAAGTGTCAACCCAATAAGCTTTTGTTTGTTTTTAATTTTGGTTGGGTTATGTTTTATTGCTTGGTACTTGTATTGGTAGGATCGTGTTATTAGCATTTCTACAAATAATAAAGAAATATCTCTTCCTCTCAAAATGAATGATCTAATAGATTTTGCTTAAATAAATTAAAAAAATTTATGTAAGTAAAACAAGCAAACAGGGTTAATATTATTTTTTCTGAAAAACGCATCTTATATGAATATATTAATCTTTGTCATTGTTGTTAAATGAAAAGTGAATAGTGATATTATTGATTTTTAAATAGTTTTATTGAGTAAGAAGCTCCATCCTCTCATTCACATGTCTTTCGCTTAATTATTATGTTTAAATTAAAAAGTCTAAAAAAAAATTAAAAAATATGTTATACTCCCTCCGTCCTAATCCATTTGAAATAAAAAATATGTTTTAAAATTAATGATCTATTTCAATTTTTAATGTATATTTTTTAATTTTATCCTCTAATTAATATTACTTTTTTATCATTTACAATTTGTTTATCTTATTAGTCCTCTTATGCTTTGCCAGACCCTTAAGATTGTTGATGACGTGGCGGAGAGGATTGAGGATGTTCTTGGTTACGATGATGATTTCTAGAGAGCGATGTTAGTATGTCATGTTCTTAGTTAGTTATCAATGCTTTGTTATTTGTGAAGTGTCAACCCAATAAGCTTTTATTTGTTTTTAATTTCGGTTTGGTTATGTTTTATTGCTTGGTACTTGTATTGGTAGGATCGTGTTATTAGCATTTTTACAAATAATAAAGAAATATCTCTTCCTCTCCAAATGAATGATCTAATAGATTTTGCTTAAATAAATTTAAAAAAATTATGTAAGTAAAACAGGCAAACAGGGTTAATATTATTTTTTCTGAAAAACGTATCTTATATGAATATATTAATCTTTGTCATTGTTGTTAAATGAAAAGTGAATAGTGATATTATTATTTTTAAATGGTTTTATTGAGTAAGAAGCTCCATCCTCTCATTCACATGTCTTTCTCTTAATTATTATGTTTAAATTAAAAAGTCTAAAAAAAATTTAAAAAATATGTTATACTCCGTTCGTCCTAATCCATTTGAAATAAAAAATATATTTTAAAATAAATTATCTATTTCAATTTTTAATGTATATTTTTTAATTTTATCCTGTAATTAATATTACTTTCATCATTTTCAATTTGTTTGTCTTATTAGTCCTCTTTTGCTTTGACAAAACCCTTAAGATTGCTGATGACATGGCGGAGAGGATTGAGGATGATCTTAGATACGATGATGATTTCTAGAGAGCGATTTTAATATGCCAAGTGCTTAGTTAGTTATCAATGCTTTGTTATTTGTCAAGTGTCAACCCAATAAGCTTTTGTTTGTTTTTAATTTCGGTTGGGTTATGTTTTATTGCTTGGTACTTATATTGGTAGGATCGTGTTATTAGCATTTCTACAAATAATAAAGAAATATCTCTTCCTCTCAAAATGATTGATCTAATAGATTTTGCTTAAAAAATTTGTGTAACTAAAACAGGCAAACATGGTTAATATTATTTTTTCTGAAAAACGTATCTTATATGAATATATTAATCTTTGTCATTGTTGTTAAAATTAAAGTGAATAGTGATATTATTATTTTTTTAAATAGTTTTATTGAGTAAGAAGCTCCATCCTCTCATTCACATGTCTTTCGCTTAATTATTATGTTTAAATTAAAAAGTCTAAAAAAAATTAAAAAATATGTTATACTCCCTCCGTCCTAATCCATTTGAAATATAAAATATATTTTAAAATTAATGATCTATTTCAATTTTTAATGTATATTTTTTAATTTTATCCTCTAATTAATATTACTTTTTCATCATTTACAATTTGTTTGTCTTATTAGTCCTCTTATGCTTTGCCAGACCCTTAAGATTGCTGATGACGTGGCGGAGAGGATTGAGGATGGTCTTGGTTATGATGATGATTTCTAGAGAGCGATGTTAATATGCCATGTTCTTAGTTAGTTATCAATGCTTTGTTATTTGTCAAGTGTCAACCAATAAGCTTTTATTTGTTTTTATTTTCGGTAGGGTTATGTTTTATTGCTTGGTACTTGTATTGGTAGGATCGTGTTATATTTCTACAAATAATAAAGAAATATCTCTTCCTCTCAAAATGAATGATCTAATAGATTTTGCTTAAATAAATTAAAAAAATTTGTGTAAGTAAAACATGCGAGCAGGGTTAATATTATTTTTCTGAAAAACGTATCTTATATGAATATATTAATCTTTGTCATTGTTGTTAAATGAAAAGTGAATAGTGATATTATTATTTTTTAAATAGTTTTATTGAGTAAGAAGCTTCATCCTCTCATTCACATGTCTTTCTCTTAATTATTATGTTTAAATTAAAAAGTCTAAAAAAAAATTAAAAAATATGTTATACTCCCTCCGTCCTAATCCATTTGAAATAAAAAATATATTTTAAAATTAATGATCTATTTCAATTTTTAATGTATATTTTTTAATTTTATCCTCTAATTAATATTACTTTTTCATCATTTACAATTTGTTTGTCTTATTAGTCCTCTTATGCTTTGCCAGACCCTTAAGATTGTTGATGACGTGGCGGAGAGGATTGAGGATGTTCTTGGTTACGATGATGATTTCTAGAGAGCGATGTTAGTATGTCATGTTCTTAGTTAGTTATCAATGCTTTGTTATTTGTGAAGTGTCAACCCAATAAGCTTTTATTTGTTTTTAATTTCGGTTTGGTTATGTTTTATTGCTTGGTACTTGTATTGGTAGGATCGTGTTATTAGCATTTTTACAAATAATAAAGAAATATCTCTTCCTCTCCAAATGAATGATCTAATAGATTTTGCTTAAATAAATTTAAAAAAATTATGTAAGTAAAACAGGCAAACAGGGTTAATATTATTTTTTCTGAAAAACGTATCTTATATGAATATATTAATCTTTGTCATTGTTGTTAAATGAAAAGTGAATAGTGATATTATTATTTTTTAAATGGTTTTATTGAGTAAGAAGCTCCATCCTCTCATTCACATGTCTTTCTCTTAATTATTATGTTTAAATTAAAAAGTCTAAAAAAAATTTAAAAAATATGTTATACTCCGTTCGTCCTAATCCATTTGAAATAAAAAATATATTTTAAAATAAATTATCTATTTCAATTTTTAATGTATATTTTTTAATTTTATCCTGTAATTAATATTACTTTCATCATTTTCAATTTGTTTGTCTTATTAGTCCTCTTTTGCTTTGACAAAACCCTTAAGATTGCTGATGACATGGCGGAGAGGATTGAGGATGATCTTAGATACGATGATGATTTCTAGAGAGCGATTTTAATATGCCAAGTGCTTAGTTAGTTATCAATGCTTTGTTATTTGTCAAGTGTCAACCCAATAAGCTTTTGTTTGTTTTTAATTTCGGTTGGGTTATGTTTTATTGCTTGGTACTTATATTGGTAGGATCGTGTTATTAGCATTTCTACAAATAATAAAGAAATATCTCTTCCTCTCAAAATGATTGATCTAATAGATTTTGCTTAAAAAAATTTGTGTAACTAAAACAGGCAAACATGGTTAATATTATTTTTTCTGAAAAACGTATCTTATATGAATATATTAATCTTTGTCATTGTTGTTAAAATTAAAGTGAATAGTGATATTATTATTTTTTAAATAGTTTTATTGAGTAAGAAGCTCCATCCTCTCATTCACATGTCTTTCGCTTAATTATTATGTTTAAATTAAAAAGTCTAAAAAAAATTAAAAAATATGTTATACTCCCTCCGTCCTAATCCATTTGAAATATAAAATATATTTTAAAATTAATGATCTATTTCAATTTTTAATGTATATTTTTTAATTTTATCCTCTAATTAATATTACTTTTTCATCATTTACAATTTGTTTGTCTTATTAGTCCTCTTATGCTTTGCCAGACCCTTAAGATTGCTGATGACGTGGCGGAGAGGATTGAGGATGGTCTTGGTTATGATGATGATTTCTAGAGAGCGATGTTAATATGCCATGTTCTTAGTTAGTTATCAATGCTTTGTTATTTGTCAAGTGTCAACCCAATAAGCTTTTATTTGTTTTTATTTTCGGTAGGGTTATGTTTTATTGCTTGGTACTTGTATTGGTAGGATCGTGTTATATTTCTACAAATAATAAAGAAATATCTCTTCCTCTCAAAATGAATGATCTAATAGATTTTGCTTAAATAAATTAAAAAAATTTGTGTAAGTAAAACATGCGAGCAGGGTTAATATTATTTTTCTGAAAAACGTATCTTATATGAATATATTAATCTTTGTCATTGTTGTTAAATGAAAAGTGAATAGTGATATTATTATTTTTTAAATAGTTTTATTGAGTAAGAAGCTTCATCCTCTCATTCACATGTCTTTCTCTTAATTATTATGTTTAAATTAAAAAGTCTAAAAAAAATTAAAAAATATGTTATACTCCCTCCGTCCTAATCCATTTGAAATAAAAAATATATTTTAAAATTAATGATCTATTTCAATTTTTAATGTATATTTTTTAATTTTATCCTCTAATTAATATTACTTTTTCATCATTTACAATTTGTTTGTCTTATTAGTCCTCTTATGCTTTGCCAGACCCTTAAGTTTGCTGATGACGTGGCGGAGAGGATTGAGGATGTTCTTGGTTACCATGATGATTTCTAGAGAGCCATGTTAGTATGTCATGTTCTTAGTTAGTTATCAATGCTTTGTTATTTGTCAAGTGTCAACCCAATAAGCTTTTATTTGTTTTTAATTTCGGTTTGGTTATGTTTTATTGCTTGGTACTTGTATTGGTAGGATCGTGTTATTAGCATTTTTACAAATAATAAAGAAATATCTCTTCCTCTCCAAATGAATGATCTAATAGATTTTGCTTAAATAAATTTAAAAAAATTATGTAAGTAAAACAGGCAAACAGGGTTAATATTATTTTTCTGAAAAACGTATCTTATATGAATATATTAATCTTTGTCATTGTTGTTAAATGAAAAGTGAATAGTGATATTATTATTTTTAAATGGTTTTATTGAGTAAGAAGCTCCATCCTCTCATTCACATGTCTTTCTCTTAATTATTATGTTTAAATTAAAAAGTCTAAAAAAAATTTAAAAAATATGTTATACTCCGTTCGTCCTAATCCATTTGAAATAAAAAATATATTTTAAAATAAATTATCTATTTCAATTTTTAATGTATATTTTTTAATTTTATCCTGTAATTAATATTACTTTCATCATTTTCAATTTGTTTGTCTTATTAGTCCTCTTTTGCTTTGACAAAACCCTTAAGATTGCTGATGACATGGCGGAGAGGATTGAGGATGATCTTAGATACGATGATGATTTCTAGAGAGCGATTTTAATATGCCAAGTGCTTAGTTAGTTATCAATGCTTTGTTATTTGTCAAGTGTCAACCCAATAAGCTTTTGTTTGTTTTTAATTTCGGTTGGGTTATGTTTTATTGCTTGGTACTTATATTGGTAGGATCGTGTTATTAGCATTTCTACAAATAATAAAGAAATATCTCTTCCTCTCAAAATGATTGATCTAATAGATTTTGCTTAAAAAAATTTGTGTAACTAAAACAGGCAAACATGGTTAATATTATTTTTTCTGAAAAACGTATCTTATATGAATATATTAATCTTTGTCATTGTTGTTAAAATTAAAGTGAATAGTGATATTATTATTTTTTAAATAGTTTTATTGAGTAAGAAGCTCCATCCTCTCATTCACATGTCTTTCGCTTAATTATTATGTTTAAATTAAAAAGTCTAAAAAAAATTAAAAAATATGTTATACTCCCTCCGTCCTAATCCATTTGAAATATAAAATATATTTTAAAATTAATGATCTATTTCAATTTTTAATGTATATTTTTAATTTTATCCTCTAATTAATATTACTTTTTCATCATTTACAATTTGTTTGTCTTATTAGTCCTCTTATGCTTTGCCAGACCCTTAAGATTGCTGATGACGTGGCGGAGAGGATTGAGGATGGTCTTGGTTATGATGATGATTTCTAGAGAGCGATGTTAATATGCCATGTTCTTAGTTAGTTATCAATGCTTTGTTATTTGTCAAGTGTCAACCCAATAAGCTTTTATTTGTTTTTATTTTCGGTAGGGTTATGTTTTATTGCTTGGTACTTGTATTGGTAGGATCGTGTTATATTTCTACAAATAATAAAGAAATATCTCTTCCTCTCAAAATGAATGATCTAATAGATTTTGCTTAAATAAATTAAAAAAATTTGTGTAAGTAAAACATGCGAGCAGGGTTAATATTATTTTTCTGAAAAACGTATCTTATATGAATATATTAATCTTTGTCATTGTTGTTAAATGAAAAGTGAATAGTGATATTATTATTTTTTAAATAGTTTTATTGAGTAAGAAGCTTCATCCTCTCATTCACATGTCTTTCTCTTAATTATTATGTTTAAATTAAAAAGTCTAAAAAAAAATTAAAAAATATGTTATACTCCCTCCGTCCTAATCCATTTGAAATAAAAAATATATTTTAAAATTAATGATCTATTTCAATTTTTAATGTATATTTTTTAATTTTATCCTCTAATTAATATTACTTTTTCATCATTTACAATTTGTTTGTCTTATTAGTCCTCTTATGCTTTGCCAGACCCTTAAGTTTGCTGATGACGTGGCGGAGAGGATTGAGGATGTTCTTGGTTACCATGATGATTTCTAGAGAGCCATGTTAGTATGTCATGTTCTTAGTTAGTTATCAATGCTTTGTTATTTGTCAAGTGTCAACCCAATAAGCTTTTATTTGTTTTTAATTTCGGTTTGGTTATGTTTTATTGCTTGGTACTTGTATTGGTAGGATCGTGTTATTAGCATTTTTACAAATAATAAAGAAATATCTCTTCCTCTCCAAATGAATGATCTAATAGATTTTGCTTAAATAAATTTAAAAAAATTATGTAAGTAAAACAGGCAAACAGGGTTAATATTATTTTTTCTGAAAAACGTATCTTATATGAATATATTAATCTTTGTCATTGTTGTTAAATGAAAAGTGAATAGTGATATTATTATTTTTAAATGGTTTTATTGAGTAAGAAGCTCCATCCTCTCATTCACATGTCTTTCTCTTAATTATTATGTTTAAATTAAAAAGTCTAAAAAAAATTTAAAAAATATGTTATACTCCGTTCGTCCTAATCCATTTGAAATAAAAAATATATTTTAAAATAAATTATCTATTTCAATTTTTAATGTATATTTTTTAATTTTATCCTGTAATTAATATTACTTTCATCATTTTCAATTTGTTTGTCTTATTAGTCCTCTTTTGCTTTGACAAAACCCTTAAGATTGCTGATGACATGGCGGAGAGGATTGAGGATGATCTTAGATACGATGATGATTTCTAGAGAGCGATTTTAATATGCCAAGTGCTTAGTTAGTTATCAATGCTTTGTTATTTGTCAAGTGTCAACCCAATAAGCTTTTGTTTGTTTTTAATTTCGGTTGGGTTATGTTTTATTGCTTGGTACTTATATTGGTAGGATCGTGTTATTAGCATTTCTACAAATAATAAAGAAATATCTCTTCCTCTCAAAATGATTGATCTAATAGATTTTGCTTAAAAAAATTTGTGTAACTAAAACAGGCAAACATGGTTAATATTATTTTTTCTGAAAAACGTATCTTATATGAATATATTAATCTTTGTCATTGTTGTTAAAATTAAAGTGAATAGTGATATTATTATTTTTTAAATAGTTTTATTGAGTAAGAAGCTCCATCCTCTCATTCACATGTCTTTCGCTTAATTATTATGTTTAAATTAAAAAGTCTAAAAAAAATTAAAAAATATGTTATACTCCCTCCGTCCTAATCCATTTGAAATATAAAATATATTTTAAAATTAATGATCTATTTCAATTTTTAATGTATATTTTTTAATTTTATCCTCTAATTAATATTACTTTTTCATCATTTACAATTTGTTTGTCTTATTAGTCCTCTTATGCTTTGCCAGACCCTTAAGATTGCTGATGACGTGGCGGAGAGGATTGAGGATGGTCTTGGTTATGATGATGATTTCTAGAGAGCGATGTTAATATGCCATGTTCTTAGTTAGTTATCAATGCTTTGTTATTTGTCAAGTGTCAACCCAATAAGCTTTTATTTGTTTTTATTTTCGGTAGGGTTATGTTTTATTGCTTGGTACTTGTATTGGTAGGATCGTGTTATATTTCTACAAATAATAAAGAAATATCTCTTCCTCTCAAAATGAATGATCTAATAGATTTTGCTTAAATAAATTAAAAAAATTGTGTAAGTAAAACATGCGAGCAGGGTTAATATTATTTTTCTGAAAAACGTATCTTATATGAATATATTAATCTTTGTCATTGTTGTTAAATGAAAAGTGAATAGTGATATTATTATTTTTAAATAGTTTTATTGAGTAAGAAGCTTCATCCTCTCATTCACATGTCTTTCTCTTAATTATTATGTTTAAATTAAAAAGTCTAAAAAAAAATTAAAAAATATGTTATACTCCCTCCGTCCTAATCCATTTGAAATAAAAAATATATTTTAAAATTAATGATCTATTTCAATTTTTAATGTATATTTTTTAATTTTATCCTCTAATTAATATTACTTTTTCATCATTTACAATTTGTTTGTCTTATTAGTCCTCTTATGCTTTGCCAGACCCTTAAGTTTGCTGATGACGTGGCGGAGAGGATTGAGGATGTTCTTGGTTACGATGATGATTTCTAGAGAGCGATGTTAGTATGTCATGTTCTTAGTTAGTTATCAATGCTTTGTTATTTGTGAAGTGTCAACCCAATAAGCTTTTATTTGTTTTTAATTTCGGTTTGGTTATGTTTTATTGCTTGGTACTTGTATTGGTAGGATCGTGTTATTAGCATTTTTACAAATAATAAAGAAATATCTCTTCCTCTCCAAATGAATGATCTAATAGATTTTGCTTAAATAAATTTAAAAAAATTATGTAAGTAAAACAGGCAAACAGGGTTAATATTATTTTTTCTGAAAAACGTATCTTATATGAATATATTAATCTTTGTCATTGTTGTTAAATGAAAAGTGAATAGTGATATTATTATTTTTAAATGGTTTTATTGAGTAAGAAGCTCCATCCTCTCATTCACATGTCTTTCTCTTAATTATTATGTTTAAATTAAAAAGTCTAAAAAAAATTTAAAAAATATGTTATACTCCGTTCGTCCTAATCCATTTGAAATAAAAAATATATTTTAAAATAAATTATCTATTTCAATTTTTAATGTATATTTTTTAATTTTATCCTGTAATTAATATTACTTTCATCATTTTCAATTTGTTTGTCTTATTAGTCCTCTTTTGCTTTGACAAAACCCTTAAGATTGCTGATGACATGGCGGAGAGGATTGAGGATGATCTTAGATACGATGATGATTTCTAGAGAGCGATTTTAATATGCCAAGTGCTTAGTTAGTTATCAATGCTTTGTTATTTGTCAAGTGTCAACCCAATAAGCTTTTGTTTGTTTTTAATTTCGGTTGGGTTATGTTTTATTGCTTGGTACTTATATTGGTAGGATCGTGTTATTAGCATTTCTACAAATAATAAAGAAATATCTCTTCCTCTCAAAATGATTGATCTAATAGATTTTGCTTAAAAAAATTTGTGTAACTAAAACAGGCAAACATGGTTAATATTATTTTTTCTGAAAAACGTATCTTATATGAATATATTAATCTTTGTCATTGTTGTTAAAATTAAAGTGAATAGTGATATTATTATTTTTTAAATAGTTTTATTGAGTAAGAAGCTCCATCCTCTCATTCACATGTCTTTCGCTTAATTATTATGTTTAAATTAAAAAGTCTAAAAAAAATTAAAAAATATGTTATACTCCCTCCGTCCTAATCCATTTGAAATATAAAATATATTTTAAAATTAATGATCTATTTCAATTTTTAATGTATATTTTTTAATTTTATCCTCTAATTAATATTACTTTTTCATCATTTACAATTTGTTTGTCTTATTAGTCCTCTTATGCTTTGCCAGACCCTTAAGATTGCTGATGACGTGGCGGAGAGGATTGAGGATGGTCTTGGTTATGATGATGATTTCTAGAGAGCGATGTTAATATGCCATGTTCTTAGTTAGTTATCAATGCTTTGTTATTTGTCAAGTGTCAACCCAATAAGCTTTTATTTGTTTTTATTTTCGGTAGGGTTATGTTTTATTGCTTGGTACTTGTATTGGTAGGATCGTGTTATATTTCTACAAATAATAAAGAAATATCTCTTCCTCTCAAAATGAATGATCTAATAGATTTTGCTTAAATAAATTAAAAAAATTTGTGTAAGTAAAACATGCGAGCAGGGTTAATATTATTTTTCTGAAAAACGTATCTTATATGAATATATTAATCTTTGTCATTGTTGTTAAATGAAAAGTGAATAGTGATATTATTATTTTTTAAATAGTTTTATTGAGTAAGAAGCTTCATCCTCTCATTCACATGTCTTTCTCTTAATTATTATGTTTAAATTAAAAAGTCTAAAAAAAATTAAAAAATATGTTATACTCCCTCCGTCCTAATCCATTTGAAATAAAAAATATATTTTAAAATTAATGATCTATTTCAATTTTTAATGTATATTTTTTAATTTTATCCTCTAATTAATATTACTTTTTCATCATTTACAATTTGTTTGTCTTATTAGTCCTCTTATGCTTTGCCAGACCCTTAAGTTTGCTGATGACGTGGCGGAGAGGATTGAGGATGTTCTTGGTTACCATGATGATTTCTAGAGAGCGATGTTAGTATGTCATGTTCTTAGTTAGTTATCAATGCTTTGTTATTTGTCAAGTGTCAACCCAATAAGCTTTTATTTGTTTTTAATTTCGGTTTGGTTATGTTTTATTGCTTGGTACTTGTATTGGTAGGATCGTGTTATTAGCATTTTTACAAATAATAAAGAAATATCTCTTCCTCTCCAAATGAATGATCTAATAGATTTTGCTTAAATAAATTTAAAAAATTATGTAAGTAAAACAGGCAAACAGGGTTAATATTATTTTTTCTGAAAAACGTATCTTATATGAATATATTAATCTTTGTCATTGTTGTTAAATGAAAAGTGAATAGTGATATTATTATTTTTTAAATGGTTTTATTGAGTAAGAAGCTCCATCCTCTCATTCACATGTCTTTCTCTTAATTATTATGTTTAAATTAAAAAGTCTAAAAAAAATTTAAAAAATATGTTATACTCCGTTCGTCCTAATCCATTTGAAATAAAAAATATATTTTAAAATAAATTATCTATTTCAATTTTTAATGTATATTTTTTAATTTTATCCTGTAATTAATATTACTTTCATCATTTTCAATTTGTTTGTCTTATTAGTCCTCTTTTGCTTTGACAAAACCCTTAAGATTGCTGATGACATGGCGGAGAGGATTGAGGATGATCTTAGATACGATGATGATTTCTAGAGAGCGATTTTAATATGCCAAGTGCTTAGTTAGTTATCAATGCTTTGTTATTTGTCAAGTGTCAACCCAATAAGCTTTTGTTTGTTTTTAATTTCGGTTGGGTTATGTTTTATTGCTTGGTACTTATATTGGTAGGATCGTGTTATTAGCATTTCTACAAATAATAAAGAAATATCTCTTCCTCTCAAAATGATTGATCTAATAGATTTTGCTTAAAAAAATTTGTGTAACTAAAACAGGCAAACATGGTTAATATTATTTTTTCTGAAAAACGTATCTTATATGAATATATTAATCTTTGTCATTGTTGTTAAAATTAAAGTGAATAGTGATATTATTATTTTTTAAATAGTTTTATTGAGTAAGAAGCTCCATCCTCTCATTCACATGTCTTTCGCTTAATTATTATGTTTAAATTAAAAAGTCTAAAAAAAATTAAAAAATATGTTATACTCCCTCCGTCCTAATCCATTTGAAATATAAAATATATTTTAAAATTAATGATCTATTTCAATTTTTAATGTATATTTTTTAATTTTATCCTCTAATTAATATTACTTTTTCATCATTTACAATTTGTTTGTCTTATTAGTCCTCTTATGCTTTGCCAGACCCTTAAGATTGCTGATGACGTGGCGGAGAGGATTGAGGATGGTCTTGGTTATGATGATGATTTCTAGAGAGCGATGTTAATATGCCATGTTCTTAGTTAGTTATCAATGCTTTGTTATTTGTCAAGTGTCAACCCAATAAGCTTTTATTTGTTTTTATTTTCGGTAGGGTTATGTTTTATTGCTTGGTACTTGTATTGGTAGGATCGTGTTAT
This sequence comes from Lathyrus oleraceus, assembly GCF_024323335.1. Taxonomy (NCBI): domain Eukaryota; kingdom Viridiplantae; phylum Streptophyta; class Magnoliopsida; order Fabales; family Fabaceae; genus Lathyrus; species Lathyrus oleraceus. The sequence continues at coordinate 220,332,267 of NC_066579.1, forward strand.
ATTTCTACAAATAATAAAGAAATATCTCTTCCTCTCAAAATGAATGATCTAATAGATTTTGCTTAAATAAATTAAAAAAATTTGTGTAAGTAAAACATGCGAGCAGGGTTAATATTATTTTTCTGAAAAACGTATCTTATATGAATATATTAATCTTTGTCATTGTTGTTAAATGAAAAGTGAATAGTGATATTATTATTTTTTAAATAGTTTTATTGAGTAAGAAGCTTCATCCTCTCATTCACATGTCTTTCTCTTAATTATTATGTTTAAATTAAAAAGTCTAAAAAAAAATTAAAAAATATGTTATACTCCCTCCGTCCTAATCCATTTGAAATAAAAAATATATTTTAAAATTAATGATCTATTTCAATTTTTAATGTATATTTTTTAATTTTATCCTCTAATTAATATTACTTTTTCATCATTTACAATTTGTTTGTCTTATTAGTCCTCTTATGCTTTGCCAGACCCTTAAGTTTGCTGATGACGTGGCGGAGAGGATTGAGGATGTTCTTGGTTACCATGATGATTTCTAGAGAGCCATGTTAGTATGTCATGTTCTTAGTTAGTTATCAATGCTTTGTTATTTGTCAAGTGTCAACCCAATAAGCTTTTATTTGTTTTTAATTTCGGTTTGGTTATGTTTTATTGCTTGGTACTTGTATTGGTAGGATCGTGTTATTAGCATTTTTACAAATAATAAAGAAATATCTCTTCCTCTCCAAATGAATGATCTAATAGATTTTGCTTAAATAAATTTAAAAAAATTATGTAAGTAAAACAGGCAAACAGGGTTAATATTATTTTTTCTGAAAAACGTATCTTATATGAATATATTAATCTTTGTCATTGTTGTTAAATGAAAAGTGAATAGTGATATTATTATTTTTTAAATGGTTTTATTGAGTAAGAAGCTCCATCCTCTCATTCACATGTCTTTCTCTTAATTATTATGTTTAAATTAAAAAGTCTAAAAAAAATTTAAAAAATATGTTATACTCCGTTCGTCCTAATCCATTTGAAATAAAAAATATATTTTAAAATAAATTATCTATTTCAATTTTTAATGTATATTTTTTAATTTTATCCTGTAATTAATATTACTTTCATCATTTTCAATTTGTTTGTCTTATTAGTCCTCTTTTGCTTTGACAAAACCCTTAAGATTGCTGATGACATGGCGGAGAGGATTGAGGATGATCTTAGATACGATGATGATTTCTAGAGAGCGATTTTAATATGCCAAGTGCTTAGTTAGTTATCAATGCTTTGTTATTTGTCAAGTGTCAACCCAATAAGCTTTTGTTTGTTTTTAATTTCGGTTGGGTTATGTTTTATTGCTTGGTACTTATATTGGTAGGATCGTGTTATTAGCATTTCTACAAATAATAAAGAAATATCTCTTCCTCTCAAAATGATTGATCTAATAGATTTTGCTTAAAAAAATTTGTGTAACTAAAACAGGCAAACATGGTTAATATTATTTTTTCTGAAAAACGTATCTTATATGAATATATTAATCTTTGTCATTGTTGTTAAAATTAAAGTGAATAGTGATATTATTATTTTTTAAATAGTTTTATTGAGTAAGAAGCTCCATCCTCTCATTCACATGTCTTTCGCTTAATTATTATGTTTAAATTAAAAAGTCTAAAAAAAATTAAAAAATATGTTATACTCCCTCCGTCCTAATCCATTTGAAATATAAAATATATTTTAAAATTAATGATCTATTTCAATTTTTAATGTATATTTTTAATTTTATCCTCTAATTAATATTACTTTTTCATCATTTACAATTTGTTTGTCTTATTAGTCCTCTTATGCTTTGCCAGACCCTTAAGATTGCTGATGACGTGGCGGAGAGGATTGAGGATGGTCTTGGTTATGATGATGATTTCTAGAGAGCGATGTTAATATGCCATGTTCTTAGTTAGTTATCAATGCTTTGTTATTTGTCAAGTGTCAACCCAATAAGCTTTTATTTGTTTTTATTTTCGGTAGGGTTATGTTTTATTGCTTGGTACTTGTATTGGTAGGATCGTGTTATATTTCTACAAATAATAAAGAAATATCTCTTCCTCTCAAAATGAATGATCTAATAGATTTTGCTTAAATAAATTAAAAAAATTTGTGTAAGTAAAACATGCGAGCAGGGTTAATATTATTTTTCTGAAAAACGTATCTTATATGAATATATTAATCTTTGTCATTGTTGTTAAATGAAAAGTGAATAGTGATATTATTATTTTTTAAATAGTTTTATTGAGTAAGAAGCTTCATCCTCTCATTCACATGTCTTTCTCTTAATTATTATGTTTAAATTAAAAAGTCTAAAAAAAAATTAAAAAATATGTTATACTCCCTCCGTCCTAATCCATTTGAAATAAAAAATATATTTTAAAATTAATGATCTATTTCAATTTTTAATGTATATTTTTTAATTTTATCCTCTAATTAATATTACTTTTTCATCATTTACAATTTGTTTGTCTTATTAGTCCTCTTATGCTTTGCCAGACCCTTAAGTTTGCTGATGACGTGGCGGAGAGGATTGAGGATGTTCTTGGTTACCATGATGATTTCTAGAGAGCCATGTTAGTATGTCATGTTCTTAGTTAGTTATCAATGCTTTGTTATTTGTCAAGTGTCAACCCAATAAGCTTTTATTTGTTTTTAATTTCGGTTTGGTTATGTTTTATTGCTTGGTACTTGTATTGGTAGGATCGTGTTATTAGCATTTTTACAAATAATAAAGAAATATCTCTTCCTCTCCAAATGAATGATCTAATAGATTTTGCTTAAATAAATTTAAAAAAATTATGTAAGTAAAACAGGCAAACAGGGTTAATATTATTTTTTCTGAAAAACGTATCTTATATGAATATATTAATCTTTGTCATTGTTGTTAAATGAAAAGTGAATAGTGATATTATTATTTTTTAAATGGTTTTATTGAGTAAGAAGCTCCATCCTCTCATTCACATGTCTTTCTCTTAATTATTATGTTTAAATTAAAAAGTCTAAAAAAAATTTAAAAAATATGTTATACTCCGTTCGTCCTAATCCATTTGAAATAAAAAATATATTTTAAAATAAATTATCTATTTCAATTTTTAATGTATATTTTTTAATTTTATCCTGTAATTAATATTACTTTCATCATTTTCAATTTGTTTGTCTTATTAGTCCTCTTTTGCTTTGACAAAACCCTTAAGATTGCTGATGACATGGCGGAGAGGATTGAGGATGATCTTAGATACGATGATGATTTCTAGAGAGCGATTTTAATATGCCAAGTGCTTAGTTAGTTATCAATGCTTTGTTATTTGTCAAGTGTCAACCCAATAAGCTTTTGTTTGTTTTTAATTTCGGTTGGGTTATGTTTTATTGCTTGGTACTTATATTGGTAGGATCGTGTTATTAGCATTTCTACAAATAATAAAGAAATATCTCTTCCTCTCAAAATGATTGATCTAATAGATTTTGCTTAAAAAAATTTGTGTAACTAAAACAGGCAAACATGGTTAATATTATTTTTTCTGAAAAACGTATCTTATATGAATATATTAATCTTTGTCATTGTTGTTAAAATTAAAGTGAATAGTGATATTATTATTTTTTAAATAGTTTTATTGAGTAAGAAGCTCCATCCTCTCATTCACATGTCTTTCGCTTAATTATTATGTTTAAATTAAAAAGTCTAAAAAAAATTAAAAAATATGTTATACTCCCTCCGTCCTAATCCATTTGAAATATAAAATATATTTTAAAATTAATGATCTATTTCAATTTTTAATGTATATTTTTTAATTTTATCCTCTAATTAATATTACTTTTTCATCATTTACAATTTGTTTGTCTTATTAGTCCTCTTATGCTTTGCCAGACCCTTAAGATTGCTGATGACGTGGCGGAGAGGATTGAGGATGGTCTTGGTTATGATGATGATTTCTAGAGAGCGATGTTAATATGCCATGTTCTTAGTTAGTTATCAATGCTTTGTTATTTGTCAAGTGTCAACCCAATAAGCTTTTATTTGTTTTTATTTTCGGTAGGGTTATGTTTTATTGCTTGGTACTTGTATTGGTAGGATCGTGTTATATTTCTACAAATAATAAAGAAATATCTCTTCCTCTCAAAATGAATGATCTAATAGATTTTGCTTAAATAAATTAAAAAAATTTGTGTAAGTAAAACATGCGAGCAGGGTTAATATTATTTTTCTGAAAAACGTATCTTATATGAATATATTAATCTTTGTCATTGTTGTTAAATGAAAAGTGAATAGTGATATTATTATTTTTTAAATAGTTTTATTGAGTAAGAAGCTTCATCCTCTCATTCACATGTCTTTCTCTTAATTATTATGTTTAAATTAAAAAGTCTAAAAAAAAATTAAAAAATATGTTATACTCCCTCCGTCCTAATCCATTTGAAATAAAAATATATTTTAAAATTAATGATCTATTTCAATTTTTAATGTATATTTTTTAATTTTATCCTCTAATTAATATTACTTTTTCATCATTTACAATTTGTTTGTCTTATTAGTCCTCTTATGCTTTGCCAGACCCTTAAGTTTGCTGATGACGTGGCGGAGAGGATTGAGGATGTTCTTGGTTACCATGATGATTTCTAGAGAGCGATGTTAGTATGTCATGTTCTTAGTTAGTTATCAATGCTTTGTTATTTGTCAAGTGTCAACCCAATAAGCTTTTATTTGTTTTTAATTTCGGTTTGGTTATGTTTTATTGCTTGGTACTTGTATTGGTAGGATCGTGTTATTAGCATTTTTACAAATAATAAAGAAATATCTCTTCCTCTCCAAATGAATGATCTAATAGATTTTGCTTAAATAAATTTAAAAAAATTATGTAAGTAAAACAGGCAAACAGGGTTAATATTATTTTTTCTGAAAAACGTATCTTATATGAATATATTAATCTTTGTCATTGTTGTTAAATGAAAAGTGAATAGTGATATTATTATTTTTTAAATGGTTTTATTGAGTAAGAAGCTCCATCCTCTCATTCACATGTCTTTCTCTTAATTATTATGTTTAAATTAAAAAGTCTAAAAAAAATTTAAAAAATATGTTATACTCCGTTCGTCCTAATCCATTTGAAATAAAAAATATATTTTAAAATAAATTATCTATTTCAATTTTTAATGTATATTTTTTAATTTTATCCTGTAATTAATATTACTTTCATCATTTTCAATTTGTTTGTCTTATTAGTCCTCTTTTGCTTTGACAAAACCCTTAAGATTGCTGATGACATGGCGGAGAGGATTGAGGATGATCTTAGATACGATGATGATTTCTAGAGAGCGATTTTAATATGCCAAGTGCTTAGTTAGTTATCAATGCTTTGTTATTTGTCAAGTGTCAACCCAATAAGCTTTTGTTTGTTTTTAATTTCGGTTGGGTTATGTTTTATTGCTTGGTACTTATATTGGTAGGATCGTGTTATTAGCATTTCTACAAATAATAAAGAAATATCTCTTCCTCTCAAAATGATTGATCTAATAGATTTTGCTTAAAAAAATTTGTGTAACTAAAACAGGCAAACATGGTTAATATTATTTTTTCTGAAAAACGTATCTTATATGAATATATTAATCTTTGTCATTGTTGTTAAAATTAAAGTGAATAGTGATATTATTATTTTTTAAATAGTTTTATTGAGTAAGAAGCTCCATCCTCTCATTCACATGTCTTTCGCTTAATTATTATGTTTAAATTAAAAAGTCTAAAAAAATTAAAAAATATGTTATACTCCCTCCGTCCTAATCCATTTGAAATATAAAATATATTTTAAAATTAATGATCTATTTCAATTTTTAATGTATATTTTTTAATTTTATCCTCTAATTAATATTACTTTTTCATCATTTACAATTTGTTTGTCTTATTAGTCCTCTTATGCTTTGCCAGACCCTTAAGATTGCTGATGACGTGGCGGAGAGGATTGAGGATGGTCTTGGTTATGATGATGATTTCTAGAGAGCGATGTTAATATGCCATGTTCTTAGTTAGTTATCAATGCTTTGTTATTTGTCAAGTGTCAACCCAATAAGCTTTTATTTGTTTTTATTTTCGGTAGGGTTATGTTTTATTGCTTGGTACTTGTATTGGTAGGATCGTGTTATATTTCTACAAATAATAAAGAAATATCTCTTCCTCTCAAAATGAATGATCTAATAGATTTTGCTTAAATAAATTAAAAAAATTTGTGTAAGTAAAACATGCGAGCAGGGTTAATATTATTTTTCTGAAAAACGTATCTTATATGAATATATTAATCTTTGTCATTGTTGTTAAATGAAAAGTGAATAGTGATATTATTATTTTTTAAATAGTTTTATTGAGTAAGAAGCTTCATCCTCTCATTCACATGTCTTTCTCTTAATTATTATGTTTAAATTAAAAAGTCTAAAAAAAAATTAAAAAATATGTTATACTCCCTCCGTCCTAATCCATTTGAAATAAAAAATATATTTTAAAATTAATGATCTATTTCAATTTTTAATGTATATTTTTTAATTTTATCCTCTAATTAATATTACTTTTTCATCATTTACAATTTGTTTGTCTTATTAGTCCTCTTATGCTTTGCCAGACCCTTAAGTTTGCTGATGACGTGGCGGAGAGGATTGAGGATGTTCTTGGTTACCATGATGATTTCTAGAGAGCGATGTTAGTATGTCATGTTCTTAGTTAGTTATCAATGCTTTGTTATTTGTCAAGTGTCAACCCAATAAGCTTTTATTTGTTTTTAATTTCGGTTGGTTATGTTTTATTGCTTGGTACTTGTATTGGTAGGATCGTGTTATTAGCATTTTTACAAATAATAAAGAAATATCTCTTCCTCTCCAAATGAATGATCTAATAGATTTTGCTTAAATAAATTTAAAAAAATTATGTAAGTAAAACAGGCAAACAGGGTTAATATTATTTTTTCTGAAAAACGTATCTTATATGAATATATTAATCTTTGTCATTGTTGTTAAATGAAAAGTGAATAGTGATATTATTATTTTTTAAATGGTTTTATTGAGTAAGAAGCTCCATCCTCTCATTCACATGTCTTTCTCTTAATTATTATGTTTAAATTAAAAAGTCTAAAAAAATTTAAAAAATATGTTATACTCCGTTCGTCCTAATCCATTTGAAATAAAAAATATATTTTAAAATAAATTATCTATTTCAATTTTTAATGTATATTTTTTAATTTTATCCTGTAATTAATATTACTTTCATCATTTTCAATTTGTTTGTCTTATTAGTCCTCTTGTGCTTTGACAAAACCCTTAAGATTGCTGATGACATGGCGGAGAGGATTGAGGATGATCTTAGATACGATGATGATTTCTAGAGAGCGATTTTAATATGCCAAGTGCTTAGTTAGTTATCAATGCTTTGTTATTTGTCAAGTGTCAACCCAATAAGCTTTTGTTTGTTTTTAATTTCGGTTGGGTTATGTTTTATTGCTTGGTACTTATATTGGTAAGATCGTGTTATTAGCATTTCTACAAATAATAAAGAAATATCTCTTCCTCTCAAAATGAATGATCTAATAGATTTTGCTTAAAAAAATTTGTGTAACTAAAACAGGCAAACATGGTTAAATTATTTTTTTCTGAAAAACGTATCTTATATGAATATATTAATCTTTGTCATTGTTGTTAAATGAAAAGTGAATAGTGATATTATTATTTTTTAAATAGTTTTATTGAGTAAGAAGCTCCATCCTCTCATTCACATGTCTTTCGCTTAATTATTATGTTTAAATTAAAAAGTCTAAAAAAAAAATTAAAAAATATGTTATACTCCCTCCGTCCTAATCCATTTGAAATAAAAAATATATTTTAAAATTAATGATCTATTTCAATTTTTAATGTATATTTTTTAATTTTATCCTCTAATTAATATTACTTTTTCATCATTTACAATTTGTTTGTCTTATTAGTCCTCTTATGCTTTGCCAGACCCTTAAGATTGCTGATGACGTGGCGGAGAGGATTGAGGATGGTCTTGGTTATGATGATGATTTCTAGAGAGCGATGTTAATATGCCATGTTCTTAGTTAGTTATCAATGCTTTGTTATTTGTCAAGTGTCAACCCAATAAGCTTTTATTTGTTTTTATTTTCGGTAGGGTTATGTTTTATTGCTTGGTACTTGTATTGGTAGGATCGTGTTATATTTCTACAAATAATAAAGAAATATCTCTTCCTCTCAAAATGAATGATCTAATAGATTTTGCTTAAATAAATTAAAAAAATTTGTGTAAGTAAAACATGCGAGCAGGGTTAATATTATTTTTCTGAAAAACGTATCTTATATGAATATATTAATCTTTGTCATTGTTGTTAAATGAAAAGTGAATAGTGATATTATTATTTTTTAAATAGTTTTATTGAGTAAGAAGCTTCATCCTCTCATTCACATGTCTTTCTCTTAATTATTATGTTTAAATTAAAAAGTCTAAAAAAAAATTAAAAAATATGTTATACTCCCTCCGTCCTAATCCATTTGAAATAAAAAATATATTTTAAAATTAATGATCTATTTCAATTTTTAATGTATATTTTTTAATTTTATCCTCTAATTAATATTACTTTTTCATCATTTACAATTTGTTTGTCTTATTAGTCCTCTTATGCTTTGCCAGACCCTTAAGTTTGCTGATGACGTGGCGGAGAGGATTGAGGATGTTCTTGGTTACCATGATGATTTCTAGAGAGCGATGTTAGTATGTCATGTTCTTAGTTAGTTATCAATGCTTTGTTATTTGTCAAGTGTCAACCCAATAAACTTTTATTTGTTTTTAATTTCGGTGGGGTTATGTTTTATTGCTTAGTACTTGTATTGGTAGGATCGTGTTATTAGCATTTCTACAAATAATAAAGAAATATCTCTTCCTCTCCAAATGAATGATCTAATAGATTTTGCTTAAATAAATTTAAAAAAATTATGTAAGTAAAACAGGAAAACAGGGTTAATATTATTTTTTCTGAAAAACGTATCTTATATGAATATATTAATCTTTGTCATTGTTGTTAAATGAAAAATGAATAGTGATATTATTATTTTTTAAATGGTTTTATTGAGTAAGAAGCTTCATCCTCTCATTCACATGTCTTTCTCTTAATTATTATGTTTAAATTAAAAAGTCTAAATTTTTTTTAAAAAATATGTTATACTCCCTTCGTCCTAATCCATTTGAAATAAAAAATATATTTTAAAATAAATTATCTATTTCAATTTTTAATGTATATTTTTTAATTTTATCCTGTAATTAATATTACTTTCATCATTTTCAATTTGTTTGTCTTATTAGTCCTCTTGTGCTTTGACAAAACCCTTAAGATTGCTGATGACATGGCAGAGAGGATTGAGGATGATCTTAGTTACGATGATGATTTCTAGAGAGCGATGTTAATATGCCATGTTCTTAGTTAGTTATCAATGCTTTGTTATTTGTCAAGTGTCAACCCAATAAGCTTTTGTTTGTTTTTAATTTCGGTTGGGTTATGTTTTATTGCTTGGTACTTGTATTGGTAAGATCGTGTTATTATCATTTCTACAAATAATAAAGAAATATCTCTTCCTCTCAAAATGAATGATCTAATAGATTTTGCTTAAAAAAATTTGTGTAACTAAAACAGGCAAACATGATTAATATTATTTTTCTGAAAAACGTATCTTATATGAATATATTAATCTTTGTCATTGTTGTTAAATGAAAAGTGAATAGTGATATTATTATTTTTTAAATAGTTTTATTGAGTAAGAAGCTCCATCCTCTCATTCACATGTCTTTCGCTTAATTATTATGTTTAAATTAAAAAGTCTAAAAAAAAAATTAAAAAATATGTTATACTCCCTCCGTCCTAATCCATTTGAAATAAAAAATATATTTTAAAATTAATGATCTATTTCAATTTTTAATGTATTTTTTAATTTTATCCTCTAATTAATATTACTTTTTCATCATTTACAATTTGTTTGTCTTATTAGTCCTCTTATGCTTTGCCAGACCCTTAAGATTGCTGATGACGTGGCGGAGAGGATTGAGGATGGTCTTGGTTATGATGATGATTTCTAGAGAGCGATGTTAATATGCCATGTTCTTAGTTAGTTATCAATGCTTTGTTATTTGTCAAGTGTCAACCCAATAAGCTTTTATTTGTTTTTATTTTCGGTAGGGTTATGTTTTATTGCTTGGTACTTGTATTGGTAGGATCGTGTTATATTTCTACAAATAATAAAGAAATATCTCTTCCTCTCAAAATGAATGATCTAATAGATTTTGCTTAAATAAATTAAAAAAATTTGTGTAAGTAAAACATGCGAGCAGGGTTAATATTATTTTTCTGAAAAACGTATCTTATATGAATATATTAATCTTTGTCATTGTTGTTAAATGAAAAGTGAATAGTGATATTATTATTTTTTAAATAGTTTTATTGAGTAAGAAGCTTCATCCTCTCATTCACATGTCTTTCTCTTAATTATTATGTTTAAATTAAAAAGTCTAAAAAAAAATTAAAAAATATGTTATACTCCCTCCGTCCTAATCCATTTGAAATAAAAAATATATTTTAAAATTAATGATCTATTTCAATTTTTAATGTATATTTTTTAATTTTATCCTCTAATTAATATTACTTTTTCATCATTTACAATTTGTTTGTCTTATTAGTCCTCTTATGCTTTGCCAGACCCTTAAGTTTGCTGATGACGTGGCGGAGAGGATTGAGGATGTTCTTGGTTACCATGATGATTTCTAGAGAGCGATGTTAGTATGTCATGTTCTTAGTTAGTTATCAATGCTTTGTTATTTGTCAAGTGTCAACCCAATAAACTTTTATTTGTTTTTAATTTCGGTGGGGTTATGTTTTATTGCTTAGTACTTGTATTGGTAGGATCGTGTTATTAGCATTTCTACAAATAATAAAGAAATATCTCTTCCTCTCCAAATGAATGATCTAATAGATTTTGCTTAAATAAATTTAAAAAAATTATGTAAGTAAAACAGGAAAACAGGGTTAATATTATTTTTTCTGAAAAACGTATCTTATATGAATATATTAATCTTTGTCATTGTTGTTAAATGAAAAATGAATAGTGATATTATTATTTTTTAAATGGTTTTATTGAGTAAGAAGCTTGATCCTCTCATTCACATGTCTTTCTCTTAATTACTATGTTTAAATTAAAAAGTCTAAATTTTTTAAAAAAAATATGTTATACTCCCTTCGTCCTAATCCATTTGAAATAAAAAATATATTTTAAAATAAATTATCTATTTCAATTTTTAATGTATATTTTTTAATTTTATCCTGTAATTAATATTACTTTCATCATTTTCAATTTGTTTGTCTTATTAGTCCTCTTGTGCTTTGACAAAACCCTTAAGATTGCTGATGACATGGCAGAGAGGATTGAGGATGATCTTAGTTACGATGATGATTTCTAGAGAGCGATGTTAATATGCCATGTTCTTAGTTAGTTATCAATGCTTTGTTATTTGTCAAGGGTCAACCCAATAAGCTTTTGTTTGTTTTTAATTTCGGTTGGGTTATGTTTTATTGCTTGGTACTTGTATTGGTAAGATCGTGTTATTATCATTTCTACAAATAATAAAGAAATATCTCTTCCTCTCAAAATGAATGATCTAATAGATTTTGCTTAAATAAATTAAAAAAATTTGTGTAAGTAAAACATGCGAGCAGGGTTAATATTATTTTTCTGAAAAACGTATCTTATATGAATATATTAATCTTTGTCATTGTTGTTAAATGAAAAGTGAATAGTGATATTATTATTTTTAAATAGTTTTATTGAGTAAGAAGCTTCATCCTCTCATTCACATGTCTTTCTCTTAATTATTATGTTTAAATTAAAAAGTCTAAAAAAAAATTAAAAAATATGTTATACTCCCTCCGTCCTAATCCATTTGAAATAAAAAATATATTTTAAAATTAATGATCTATTTCAATTTTTAATGTATATTTTTTAATTTTATCCTCTAATTAATATTACTTTTTCATCATTTACAATTTGTTTGTCTTATTAGTCCTCTTATGCTTTGCCAGACCCTTAAGTTTGCTGATGACGTGGCGGAGAGGATTGAGGATGTTCTTGGTTACCATGATGATTTCTAGAGAGCGATGTTAGTATGTCATGTTCTTAGTTAGTTATCAATGCTTTGTTATTTGTCAAGTGTCAACCCAATAAACTTTTATTTGTTTTTAATTTCGGTGGGGTTATGTTTTATTGCTTAGTACTTGTATTGGTAGGATCGTGTTATTAGCATTTCTACAAATAATAAAGAAATATCTCTTCCTCTCCAAATGAATGATCTAATAGATTTTGCTTAAATAAATTAAAAAAATTATGTAAGTAAAACAGGAAAACAGGGTTAATATTATTTTTCTGAAAAACGTATCTTATATGAATATATTAATCTTTGTCATTGTTGTTAAATGAAAAATGAATAGTGATATTATTATTTTTTAAATGGTTTTATTGAGTAAGAAGCTTGATCCTCTCATTCACATGTCTTTCTCTTAATTACTATGTTTAAATTAAAAAGTCTAAATTTTTTAAAAAAAATATGTTATACTCCCTTCGTCCTAATCCATTTGAAATAAAAAATATATTTTAAAATAAATTATCTATTTCAATTTTTAATGTATATTTTTTAATTTTATCCTGTAATTAATATTACTTTCATCATTTTCAATTTGTTTGTCTTATTAGTCCTCTTGTGCTTTGACAAAACCCTTAAGATTGCTGATGACATGGCAGAGAGGATTGAGGATGATCTTAGTTACGATGATGATTTCTAGAGAGCGATGTTAATATGCCATGTTCTTAGTTAGTTATCAATGCTTTGTTATTTGTCAAGGGTCAACCCAATAAGCTTTTGTTTGTTTTTAATTTCGGTTGGGTTATGTTTTATTGCTTGGTACTTGTATTGGTAAGATCGTGTTATTATCATTTCTACAAATAATAAAGAAATATCTCTTCCTCTCAAAATGAATGATCTAATAGATTTTGCTTAAATAAATTAAAAAAATTTGTGTAAGTAAAACATGCGAGCAGGGTTAATATTATTTTTCTGAAAAACGTATCTTATATGAATATATTAATCTTTGTCATTGTTGTTAAATGAAAAGTGAATAGTGATATTATTATTTTTTAAATAGTTTTATTGAGTAAGAAGCTTCATCCTCTCATTCACATGTCTTTCTCTTAATTATTATGTTTAAATTAAAAAGTCTAAAAAAAAATTAAAAAATATGTTATACTCCCTCCGTCCTAATCCATTTGAAATAAAAATATATTTTAAAATTAATGATCTATTTCAATTTTTAATGTATATTTTTTAATTTTATCCTCTAATTAATATTACTTTTTCATCATTTACAATTTGTTTGTCTTATTAGTCCTCTTATGCTTTGCCAGACCCTTAAGTTTGCTGATGACGTGGCGGAGAGGATTGAGGATGTTCTTGGTTACCATGATGATTTCTAGAGAGCGATGTTAGTATGTCATGTTCTTAGTTAGTTATCAATGCTTTGTTATTTGTCAAGTGTCAACCCAATAAACTTTTATTTGTTTTTAATTTCGGTGGGGTTATGTTTTATTGCTTAGTACTTGTATTGGTAGGATCGTGTTATTAGCATTTCTACAAATAATAAAGAAATATCTCTTCCTCTCCAAATGAATGATCTAATAGATTTTGCTTAAATAAATTTAAAAAAATTATGTAAGTAAAACAGGAAAACAGGGTTAATATTATTTTTTCTGAAAAACGTATCTTATATGAATATATTAATCTTTGTCATTGTTGTTAAATGAAAAATGAATAGTGATATTATTATTTTTTAAATGGTTTTATTGAGTAAGAAGCTTCATCCTCTCATTCACATGTCTTTCTCTTAATTATTATGTTTAAATTAAAAAGTCTAAATTTTTAAAAAAAAATATGTTATACTCCCTTCGTCCTAATCCATTTGAAATAAAAAATATATTTTAAAATAAATTATCTATTTCAATTTTTAATGTATATTTTTTAATTTTATCCTGTAATTAATATTACTTTCATCATTTTCAATTTGTTTGTCTTATTAGTCCTCTTGTGCTTTGACAAAACCCTTAAGATTGCTGATGACATGGCAGAGAGGATTGAGGATGATCTTAGTTACGATGATGATTTCTAGAGAGCGATGTTAATATGCCATGTTCTTAGTTAGTTATCAATGCTTTGTTATTTGTCAAGTGTCAACCCAATAAGCTTTTGTTTGTTTTTAATTTCGGTTGGGTTATGTTTTATTGCTTGGTACTTGTATTGGTAAGATCGTGTTATTATCATTTCTACAAATAATAAAGAAATATCTCTTCCTCTCAAAATGAATGATCTAATAGATTTTGCTTAAAAAAATTTGTGTAACTAAAACAGGCAAACATGATTAATATTATTTTTCTGAAAAACGTATCTTATATGAATATATTAATCTTTGTCATTGTTGTTAAATGAAAAGTGAATAGTGATATTATTATTTTTTAAATAGTTTTATTGAGTAAGAAGCTCCATCCTCTCATTCACATGTCTTTCGCTTAATTATTATGTTTAAATTAAAAAGTCTAAAAAAAAAATTAAAAAATATGTTATACTCCCTCCGTCCTAATCCATTTGAAATAAAAAATATATTTTAAAATTAATGATCTATTTCAATTTTTAATGTATATTTTTTAATTTTATCCTCTAATTAATATTACTTTTTCATCATTTACAATTTGTTTGTCTTATTAGTCCTCTTATGCTTTGCTAGACCCTTAAGATTGCTGATGACGTGGTGGAGAGGATTGAGGATGGTCTTGGTTACGATGATAATTTCTAGAGAGCGATGTTAAATGCCATGTTCTTAGTTAGTTATCAATGCTTTGTTATTTGTCAAGTGTCAACCCAATAAGCTTTTATTTGTTTTTAATTTCGGTTGGGTTATGTTTTATTGCTTGGTACTTGTATTGGTAGGATCGTGTTATATTTCTACAAATAAAGAAATATCTCTTCCTCTCCAAATGAATGATCTAATATATTTTGCTTAAATAAATTTAAAAAAATTATGTAAGTAAAATAGGCAAACAGGGTGAATATTATTTTTTCTGAAAAACGTATCTTATATGAATATATTAATCTTTGTCATTGTTGTTAAATGAAAAGTGAATAGTGATATTATTATTTTTTAAATAGTTTTATTGAGTAAGAAGCTTCATCCTCTCATTCACATGTCTTTCTCTTAATTATTATGTTTAAATTAAAAAGTCTAAAAAAATTTTAAAAAATATGTTATACTCCCTCCGTCCTAATCCATTTGAAATAAAAAATATATTTTAAAATAAATTATCTATTTCAATTTTTAATATATATTTTTTAATTTTATCCTGTAATTAATATTACTTTCATCATTTTCAATTTGTTTGTCTTATTAGTCCTCTTGTGCTTTGCCAAACCCTTAAGATTGCTGATGACATGGCGGAGAGGATTGAGGATGATATTAGTTATGATGATGATTTCTAGAGAGCGATGTTAATATGCCAAGTTCTTAGTTAGTTATCAATGCTTTGTTATTTGTCAAGTGTCAACCCAATAAGCTTTTGTGTGTTTTTAATTTCGGTTGGGTTATGTTTTATTGCTTGGTACTTGTATTGGTAGGATCGTGTTATTAGCATTTCTACAAATAATAAAGAAATATCTCTTCCTCTCAAAATGAATGATCTAATAGATTTTGCTTAAATAAATTAAAAAAATTTGTGTAAGTAAAACATGCGAGCAGGGTTAATATTATTTTTTCTGAAAAACGTATCTTATATGAATATATTAATCTTTGTCATTGTTGTTAAATAAAAAGTGAATAGTGATATTATTATTTTTTAAATAGTTTTATTGAGTAAGAAGCTCCATCCTCTCATTCACGTGTTTTTCGCTTAATTATTATGTTTAAATTAAAAAGTCTAAAAAAAAAATTAAAAAATATGTTATACTCCCTCCGTCCTTATCCATTTGAAATAAAAAATATATTTTAAAATAAATGATCTATTTCAATTTTTAATGTATATTTTTTAATTTTATCCTCTAATTAATATTACTTTCATCATTTTCAATTTGTTTGTCTTATTAGTCCTCTTGTGCTTTGCCAAACCCTTAATCATTGTTCGTCTTATAAGACCTCTCGTGCTTAGACGAAGCTCATGCCTTGTAAATCCTCTCGTGTGTAGGCTAATCATTTCATAATCATTGTTAGTCTTATAAGACCTCTCGTGCTTAGACGAATCTTTTGCCTTGTAAATCCTCTCGTGTGTAGGCCAATCATTTCTTGTCTCATAAGACCTCTTGTGCTTAGACGTGTCTCTTGCCTTGTAAATTTTCTCGTGTATAGGTCAATCATATCTCATATCTCACTTGTCCTTGTGGTGGATCACCATTATTGGGTTAGTACCACGCTCTTGCTTGTTAAGCAACTTACCTTGCCTCTTGACAATCTCATCCCCTTTTGTTTCAGCCGTAGTAGGCTGAACTACTCTGGTTTTTTCATAGTACGATGAGAATATGTAGGCACGAAGGTTCGAATCCTCCGCGGACATGCTTATTTATTACTCCTGTCTTATGGCATTTCTCCATCCATCTCCATGATACATTCATAATCTACAATCGCTCACTCCATGTGATATACCAGTATTCTTTGAGCCAAATACACTACCTCTTTGTGCTCTATCTTGTATCCCTTTGTGAATCAAGAGTTGTTTGGCTTGTACCCAAACACTTAATTCATTCTTTTTAGGTTGTTCCGATACAGTGATACTGTGCTGTAGACCCTCACTTGTTGGTTCATACCAGTTTACTCTTGGGTTCATATTTCACCCTTGTTGGAGTTTAAATCATTCTATCCTTTGGTTTAGACCATACTTTGATCACAAATTCTTTTCACCTCCCACCATTAGTTCTTTGAACTACGGAGCTCTGAATTCCTCATTGCAATATATGAGGATAGGTAGGCATGAGGGCCCTAATCCTCACCGAGTAACTTATCTATTTCTTTTCCTTTTCCCATTCTTTTGCGAGTAATCTGTAGATATCACACCCATTCGAGCAAGAACAATCAAAACGATTCCCATGGAGTATCATGGATGTTAGAGGTGTTAATACCTTCCCCTTGCATAACTGACTTTCTTACCCTGCATATCTCTTTTCCCCCAGGTTTTATCGATGTTATCCCTTTCCTTAGGGAATAAATAAAGTTCGATGGTGACTCTGTTGTATGTTCGAGCGTGTGATACGTTCGAGTATATTTTCGCTAGCTTCAGCTATCCTCTCTTTTTTCTTTATTTCTTTTGTTAACCTGTGTGAAATGGTCAATTGAGTCACTCATTGTGGGATGGAGGGGGTATAAAATAGTTTGTTTGATTAATTGTTCAAAGGAATGGCAAATGTGCATGTCTATCCATTTAACTTTGTTATGTAAAAATTTACAAGAAATATGCGTTTATAGTTGATGCTGCGGACATAAAATTTTAGACAGTCATGTAAATAATTGAAGATTTTATTCTGCTACTCTCATATTTTGACTTGACACCCCCATATATTTCCATAATACCCATATTACCGTTGTCAAAATTTTATCAAAAAGTATGGACGGAAAATTTGGTAGAACAAGTAAAAAATCCATAACAAATAAAAAAAATTTGATAGTGTATATAAAAAATCTAGTATATCAGTTTTAAAAAAAATCCATTTTGTGGAGTTACATTTTGGTTTTTTCAAAAGTACACCTATATATACCAATTTTTTTTGTAAAATACTGAAAAATTAGTAGTTTAAAGGTACATTTTTATTTTCAAAATTAGCCTACAAATACCGGATTTTTAGTTGATGTGTAAAAAATTCGGTAGTGAAAATTGAAGGGTTGAGATTTTACCGACAATTTTGTACGATTGTTATTGCACTGACCATTTTGTGTTGTCCATAATGAATTCAAAGTTGTATAAATATGGGTCATGTGTTGTTAAGTAAAACATCTTAAAATGCCTCAGATTTTGTTTAAGGCAGAAGTGTACTTCAACCGGATGAAATCTCCTGTAGAGTTTCGGCTCTCAAAGGGGTTTACCAATGTTTTTGGTAAATAATCACGAGTTTGAAAGTATGTGAGATTAACTCGAAAAATCTCCAAAGATATTTGTGCAAATAACTTGTGTGAACACGTGTGCGTGTGAACTGATTGTAGTGTGACAAAAAGATTTTAAATGAAGTCCAATTGTAATAAATGATAAGGTAGAAATCCAGTAAATAACGTTAAATAAAGCAAAGAAAATAGTACATGTTCTGTTTAAGGAGACAAAAAATATTAAAAGATGGTGGACATAGACGCATACATGTTTCTCGCTCAATTGTTTCGCTCTATGATTCGGGTACTCTAGTTGTATGGAGAGTATGTATGAAACTTTGCAACCCTTGACCCAATGTACGAGTCTATTATTTATTCTATTTACAAGATAACTGTCGACGACAATTATGACCACTAGTGCACTTACATGTCTTTCAAGATGCTATCTTCTTGTAACCCATGTTGAGTGGTAACTGGTTTTCCACTTCTTCCACGTCTTCACGTCCTCTCGATGTTAACCGCTACAACGTCTTGTCGATGATGCCCATCAAAGCTTCGAGACTTATAAACTTACCAAGTCTTTTATACCATGTTGTTTGATTGACTAGTCCCTTTGGTGAAATGAGGGCTCCTTCCACCTGTCCCTCTCGAGATTTTGGACATGTTTCCCAACACCGGGTCTTGGAGATTTTTCCCTGAGAGTCCTCCAAACCATGTCTAGCAGTATCGACGACTTTGGTCTACCCTTCGTAGTTGGTCTATCGGCCACCTACCATTAATGCTTCTTTAAAGAAAACTTCATTAATGTTCTCACATCTTTATTAAGATGCTTCATTCTTTATAACAATGTCTTTTCATTGACATTCTTTGTTGACTTTCTAGTAGCTGAAAATTCAAGTGTAATAGATGCCCCCCAAAAAATGTTATTGTCGACCTACATCTGAAGGGAGAAAAAGTGGCATTGTTTGTAACTATTTCATCACTGTTCACATTTTGCACAAAGTCACTTCAATCGTGCTTTTTGTCAGTCATTATAACTAACTTTCTTTCCAAACGTTACATCCTTGAAACGTGCAACGTCAGCACATCATTGCCCCATTTTCCATGGTCATTAACTAGCCACTGAACTAGGGTTTGAGGCCTTGCTTTGATTTAATCATCAGTTTTCCTTGTTTTAAGGCTGCTTGTTGTCTCTAAACATATCATCTGTCCATATTCCTGAGAGAAACTCCCGTCACCTTTCTATTTAAACCCTTATTCTCTCTACCACTTTTCTTTCTTATGGCAATCTCAACAATCTTAGGTGAACGCTATTTCCAGTTTTCCTTCTGCTATTTTTGCTCCGCTTTTTCCTTTCATGATTAATGGCACCTAACTTATCTAATTTACATCATTCACCTTTTGCGGCTCAGATTGATGAACCAATCTTGGTTGATGATCGATCATACGTTCTAGAGCCTCCTCAGACAAAAAACATGTGAAGGTCGTGGTATTCTGATGCTTCGATTCCTTATTCAATTTTCGGTGATACATTTGCATTCATGGGTCCTCTCCATGGGTTTGTCAAGAAATCCAAACCTTATTGGCTGATAATCTTCCATGGGTTGGTGTGGGAGATAATCTTCCACGGATTGGTGTGCGAGATAATTTGACAGCACACTCCCCTTAAAGGCCTTATGGGTAACATACTGGATGTCGTATTCTATTAATACCATTTTCCAACGGGAAACTCTTCTGGTGAGAGCAAGCTTCTCAAATCTATACTTGATTGGATCCATACTTGATATCAACAATGTTGTATGGGTCAACATGTATTGTCTCATGCATTTTGCAGCCCATGCGAGTGCACAACATGTTTTCTCGAACAGTGAATACCTATTTTTGCAATCAGTGAATTTCTTGCTTAAGTAGTAAATGGCATGCTCTTTTCTACCTGACTCGTCATGTTGCCCAAGTACATAGCCCATGGATTCCTCAAGAACTATCAGATACATGATAAGTGGTCTACCCAACACTTGAGGCATTAAGATCGATGGCTCTTGCAGATGCTATTTTACTCTTTCGAATGCTTTATGGAAATTATCATTCCACTATATTCCCTGATCTTTACGGAGTAGCTTGAATATAGGTTCACAAGTGAAGAGCCTACACTCGATGAAGGGCCAGAGCCTGGTTCTAGATGGAGTATGGTATTTGATGGCGCTGTAAATCAATATGGAAATGGTATTGGGGCAGTGGTTATTACTCCTCAGGGCACGCACATTCCTTTTACAGCAAGGCTAACTTTCAAATGCACGAATAATATGGCGGAATATGAGGCCTGTATTATGGGATTCGAAGAATGCATTGATCTCAGGATCAAGCATCTTGATGTTTATGGTGATTCGGCCCTCGTTGTTAATCAGATTAAGGGTGAATGGGAGACGAATCAACCCGACCTCATTCCATATAGAGATTATGCAAGGAGGATTTCAACGTTCTTTACTGAGGTTGACTTCCATCATATTCCTCGAGATGAGAATCAGATGGCAGATGCTCTCGCTACGCTTGCTTCAATGATTGTGGTCAGACTCTGGAATGAAATTCCCAACATTACTGTGATGCGCTTGGACAGGCCAGCCCATGTGTTTGCGATTGAAGAAGTGAAAGATGATAAGCCGTGGTATTATGATATCAAGCGTTTCCTTCAAAACCAGATTTACTCGTCTGGGGCATCTGTGAAAGACAAGAAAACTTTGAGGAGATTGTCAGGCAGTTTCTACCTCAATGGTGATGTACTTTATAAGAGAAATTTCGACATGGTGCTGCTTAGATGCATGGATAGACACGAAGCAGACCTGTTGATGACTGAGGTCCATGAGGGTTCGTTTGGTACACACTCCAATGGACATGCCATTGCTAGAAAGATGTTGAGAGAAGGCTACTATTGGTTGACAATGGAGTCTGATTGCTGCAAATATGTGAAGAAATGCCACAAGTGTCAGATTTATGCGGATAAGATTCATATTCCTCCGACACTTCTGAATGTTATTTCCTCACCATGGCATTTCTCCATGTGGGGAATTGACATCATTGGCATGATTGAACCTAAGGCGTCGAACGGTCACCGTTTTATTCTCGTAGCTACTGATTACTTCACCAAGTTGGTTGAAGCGGCGTCGTATGCAAATGTGACCCGACCCTTCTCCATGTGGGGAATCGACATGATTGGCATGATAGAGCCAAAAGCGTTTAATGGTCACAGATTTATTCTCGTAGCAATTGATTACTTTACCAAAGGGGTTGAAGTGGCATCATATGCAAATGTGACCAGGCAGGTGGTCGTGAAGTTTATCAAGAATCAACTCATATGCCGCTATGGTGTGCCAAATAAGATCATTACGGATAATGGATCTAACTTGAACAACGAGATGATGAAAGAGTTGTGTAGTGAGTTCAAGATTGCACATCATAATTCTTCTCCTTATAGACCCAAGATGAATGGGGCTGTTGAAGCTGCTAATAAGAATATCAAGAAGATTATACAGAAGATGGTTGTCACGTATAAAGATTGGCATGAGATGCTGCCATTTGCTTTACATGGATATCGTACATCTGTCCTCACTTCAACAGGGGCAACCCCTTTCTCTCTTGTTTATGGCATGGAGGCTGTGCTCCCAGTAGAGGTGGAGATCCCATCAATGAGAGTCCTGATGGAAGCCAAGTTGACTGATGCTGAATGGGTTCAGAGTCGTAATGACCAATTGAATTTGATAGAAGAGAAGAGATTGACTGCCATGTGGCATGGCTAGTTATATCAACAAAGGATGAAGAAAGCCTTTGATAAGAAGGTCAAGCCTCGTGTGTTCCGAGAAGGTGACCTTGTGCTCAAGAAAGTTTTGTCTTTCGCGCCCGATTCCAGGGGCAAGTGGACTCCAAACTATGAAGGTCCATATGTTGTTAAGAGAGCCTTTTCAGGTGGTGCTTTGATACTTACGACTATGGATGGGGAAGATTTCACTCGTCCTGTGAATTCAGATGCAGTCAAGAAATACTTCGCCTAAAAATAAAAACAGAATAGCTCGCTAAGTTGAAAACCCGAAAGGGCGGCTTAGGCAAAATATGAGCGTCTCGGTGGATTGAAAACCCGAAAGGGCGATCCAGGCAAAAGTTAGAGACATAAAAAAAATATGTATCCCGCTAGATTGAGTACCTCATCCTGGGGCAATCTAGGCAAAAATTAGGGATTTGGCAAGTAACTGCATCCTGACAAGACTTTATTCTACAACTGTCATCCATCAGAGATTCTTGCTCATTCGTCATCAACCAAAGCTTCAAATACATCGGATTCAGAATTGGTGAAGAAATGGTCATTATGCTCAATGTAGCCCTTTTCCAATATATATCACCAATTTCAAACTTGTAAAGATCTATGGAGTCTTGCCATTTGCAGACTACCATTCCATCAAATAAATTTGAGCCTTTTATCCGATTATTTGCACTCTTATTGGTGTATATTCAACAAATGTTTTGCATGTTTTAATTGAGAAAATATCATTGTTTTAAATAATCAAAATTTTCATAATTTGTCTTCAAACAAAGTGAACATTCACAATGACGAAAGGATACTTAGGAGATTTTCAGTGCTCTCCCAAGGATGGTATGATCCCCAACAGGGTAAGACTTTTGTTCATATTCCTGGCATGCTTGTATCTTATTCCTACCAGGACCTTTTGTGGTTTTTCTACCTAGCAGTGTGTGGTAAGACATTCATCCCTCTTTCCTCCTCAGCAAATGTGATCTCTTTGGTAAGTACATCATTTGG
This sequence comes from Lathyrus oleraceus, assembly GCF_024323335.1. Taxonomy (NCBI): domain Eukaryota; kingdom Viridiplantae; phylum Streptophyta; class Magnoliopsida; order Fabales; family Fabaceae; genus Lathyrus; species Lathyrus oleraceus. Next base: position 220,355,259 of record NC_066579.1, read on the forward strand.
TAGTTTGATCCCCAAAATTCCTTTATCTCCTCGGATGAATTCCCCAGTAGAGTGGCTTATGCGGATGATTTTATCTGTGCAATAACTCCTGTCCCTAGTTGGAATAACTGATGTTCATCCCTCTACAGAGATCTTTTGCTTCCTGGTATCACTTGGATACTCTCCGGTGAACCTGGCTTTCTCTCTTGAGATGTAGTACCGGATGTTTGTGTACTTATCCTTTGGAGCTGTTTGTGTTAGAAATGTTTGTTTGTCAGCATTCATCATACATAAACCACGCATGTGTGCATATAATATTTCAAACATTAAGATATCCATGATTTCATTCCTTGCCATATATCTTTGTTTGTTATCCCTTGCTAGTGGGTAATACATTTCCCAAGCAGGTGTCGGTATCTGATCCCTCAATATAGAGTCAGCCCCTTAAGCAAAAAGTGTTTATCTTTCCTTCCATATTCCCCACCGAGTTATATCCTCGTGGATGATGGTTGTTTTTGTTCCTTCCCAACATATATTGGGATAGGTTTCCCTATTGAGTTATATCCTCACTGGGACGAGTCTTGATTCAGTTTTCCTCTTTATTTTGATCCTAGATTGGCCTTTTTGTGACTATTTCCTGCGCTTCCCTGTGGTAAATGAATAATTGCTCAGTATTTAGTAATCATTCATCTTATCCCCGACGGAATCTGTGGTTTTCTACCTTTATACTGGTAGTTGTAAACCCTATTATCCCCTTGCAAAGTTAATCTTTTGGTCATCCTAATCGATGACGGTTACTTCTCCGTGGTTTTCTACCCAATATCCGGTAGATGTAATCCCCTCCTTGACGGTTATCATTATCCAATATTCGGTGTTGATATTCCCCCCATTCTTGTGGATAATTACTCTGATTAAGCAGTTTATCCCCAGCAAGTCGTCTTTTATGTACCGGTTGCCGGTAATGTTTGTTGCTCCCCTTGAATGGTCATCATTATATACCTAATTTCGGTATCCCAATGCCTTTCTTTCCCGGTCGATTTATCCTTTAATAACCCAGTAACCGGTTGTGGATAATCTTCCATGCGAGTATATTATCTACGTTTCGACGGTAATAGATAATATATCTCATGCACTCTTTGGTCGAAGCCTTTTGTTCTTCCCCAGTTGAGTAAGATTCGTATCCCTCTGTGGAAATCGAATGTCCATCCCATAATCGAGTTTGCTTTTTGCCCTCTTTTGGATGATGAGTGTCTTGGGAATATTCCCCAATTCCCGTGTTGGTCGGTCACCTATTATATGCCCAGTAACCGACATCCCTGGTGTTCCCTCCTTCTGCTCCCTATTATGACTTTTGTCCCATGTGGAGTCAGAATCCCTGAGTTGAAATATACCTTTTAGGTCTTCCTCAGACGTTTTGGATGTTTGATATCTCTCACCCTTATACCGGTCTTAGATATTTATTCTCCCAGAGCATGTTTTTCCCTCACCCTGATACTGGTGGGATCACATGATCTCTTTTTGAGCTTATTACCCAGTAACCGGTAATACCTCATTTGTTATTTCCTCAGTTGAGTCCTTAGTGGACATCCCCACCTGAGTCTGGATTTCTATCTGAAGTATCCGTTGCAGACAACTTTGCTGTATCGGCATATTCCCCAATACATGCGTCTTCGAGTCCGCTCGAGTCTTTCCATTGATTTATTCCATGGATTCTCTCAGTGTTTCCCAGTACGTTTCAAGTCGTGACCTGCTCACGCGTTTTCATCCCTTTACTCCTCGGTAGAGTCTATACCCCATAGAATGAAGTATTCATAGGAATTGTCAATTTCTTCCTGATCTTTTCCTTTGTGGACGCATATCCCCACAGAGTGTTACCTGCTGCATACATGCATTTGCATCATGAGGTCTCTTAGGGACCAAAATTCGTCTCTTTGTTATTATTTAAGCCCATTCTACCTCGTCGAGACGAAGATTTTAACCTTCACTTCTCCGGCTAGAATGACCTTAAATAGGGGCATCTGTAAGACCCCAATTTTGGCCCTAAAATCCCTCATGGCATCATAACATTACATTTGTAAAGCCTCAAGGATCATAAGCATCTTGGTTCCCTTTGCCTTTGGGTGGGGTCCCTTGTGAGTGGTTTGAGATCACCAAGCATGCTTGAATTGTATATTATTGCTTTTCTTATTTTGTCTACTAACCAAAGCACAAAAATATGTCACTAACATCTTTTGTTTGTAGCTTGAGCAATCAACAAGGTCAAGAGCTTCAAGGAAATCATTTGTACAAAGATATGGTCAAGAGAAGATGAAAGCAAGCATGGTAATGGTTCCCAAAGCTTTCATCCATCAAATATGCCTCCCTAGTATCTCAATCCATTATTTTGATCAAAGCAAGTCAAAGGGTTTGAGTTTTGTTCCCCAGAGAAACCCTAATTCATCTGTGCACTACAATGCCTTGCTCTTGAAGCAACCTCAGCCCATGTTTAAATACAATCAAGGGAAGTTCTTTAATTCATCATTTCATGCATATTTGAACTTATTTGAGTGTCCTCAATCATCAATTCATCAAGGTATGAGTCATGGACTTGAGAAGTTGATCAGTCAATTCATCTTACTATTTTGAAATGTACTGAGACCTAACGTTTTATGTGTTGGTCAAATGGAGATGATTCCAAAAGCACAAATGTTCTTAAGGACAATATGAACAACTTTAATGTTCATGAAAAATTGATTTGAAGCTTGGAAGGTCATCATCCATTCCAAGACATTATAGGTCATTTTGACTGAAACCCTAATTTTGGGTCAACTTCCTAAAGACATAACTCATTTATTTTTTATGATTTTAAGGTGGGATCAAATGCATTGGAAAGCTTAAGATGTCTAATTAAAATGTTATGTTTAACAAAAATTCAACATCTCAAAATGAATACATGTGATAATGCAAAACATTATAGGTCACTTTGGACCAAATGCATTGAAAGGCAAAAAAGTCCAACTTCAAGTGCCCATAACTCCTTCATCAAAAATCCAAATGATGAAACATTTAAGTCCATTTTGATTTTCTTGAGAAGATCTACAACTTTCATGTCTGAGGTTTTTTCATTTGAAGTTTGCATCATTGAAACAGAAGGGCTTGAACATTGGCCAAATTTAGAAACTTTGCCTTTACATGTTATGCACCTTGCACTTTAAACTCAAAATTAACCAATTTCCACACTTCAAATGGATTTTTGCCCAACATAACAATTGTTCCTTACATCAAAACCTTTCCAACCATTACTCACATGATCATGTTTGGATTTGGAAAATGGTATTTTCGAAGAGGAGAAGTTTTTGGTTCAATCATGCATAACACCTCAAAATTCCATGCACAAGCAATTACCATTCAGATTACACGTCCATTTCACTTTGGTATGATTTCAGATTGCATTTGGCATTGAATTTGGGCCTTTTGAGTGATCATGCAAGCCCATGCAATGAATGTCCAATTCCATGCACACGGATTGAATCACACTTGCCTTGCCATTCCCTCTATAAATAAGAGCCTCACTCCATTCAAATTTCATCCATGAATCAACCTGAAATGCTGCTGAACTGAAAACCTAACCTCTTACCAAAGAAGCTATTTCACTTTTCTTCAAATTTTTCAGATCTAAAATTCAACTACATCTGGTTGAATCTTTGGATCTGAAGCTTCTAGACCTTCATCCTGTACTCCATTAATCTTCTGTTTTGGCAAAGGAAGTAAGGAAACAAGCTCAAATCTCCAGAATCCAAGGTTGTTCTTCAACTGGTTTTTTCTTCGAAACTCATCATCTATTGATCTATTTGCTTGGATTTTGTGTTGGCTGAAGTCCTCTCAATAGAGGCATCATTACTATGCATTTAATTTTTGAAATGCATCAAGTTCACATGAATATCACAGAATTTCCATCTCTGATTTCTCTCAATATAGAGATCTAGAGTGGAATTGAGTGATACAGGGATGATGTACATCATCCCAACTTTTCAATGATGTATGGATCATGTATTTTGGTTAAGCTTTTGAAACCTGCAATTTTGGCTGGAATCTTCATGCTCACCGGAGAAGAAGGTGGCTCCGGTGGCCGTCCTAGTGCCAGATCAAACCACAGCCCTTGGATCTGATCTCCAGATCTAATCTTCACTCTTCATTTTTATGACTTTTTTAAATACAACATGTTTCTCATTGACTCTGGTCTTCGGTGGACGCACGCATGTGGATCGTTTGATATGCCAGGTCAATTAATGAAATTGATCCAACACGTGTGGTTTTTTCTCATTTTCTGAATTTCCTTTTATTTTTGTTTATTCCATTTTATTTCAAAAATTCATATCTCTTTCATTTTAAATCCAAAAAATATAGGACCAATTGCATTCTTCTACAAATAATTTCTAGTTTCTGATTTTGATTTTTAATATTTTTTATTTTGTCATTTGATATTTTTTGTGAATTTTCTCTTTTCTGGTTATTTTTAATTCATTTTAAAAAGTTTTTGATATTCAAAAAATACAAAAATATTTTCCTAACCTATTTGAATGATGATGAATCTATGAAAAATATTCTCATCAATTTTTTAATTGATTTGAGATTTATTTGAGATTTTAGTTCAATTAGGTTATTTTTATTCATTTTAATTGATTAAAAATAGTTTCTTACTTTTAAAAATGTTGAAATTTTTTATCAAACTTTGTTTGACCTTGTTGAACTTGGGATAAATCACTTGGACCTTTCAAGGTTGATTTGAAGTGATTTTGAAGTTTGACCTTTCTTTTATCTTTTTAATTCAAGTTTATTTAATATTAAAAATGCCAAAAATATTTTGTTAATTGTTTGCCCTCCAATCTTCATATCATTTCTGACTCCTCCTTGTTTGACTTTGACTTCCAATGTCATTTAGTCAATACACATGGATTGGTACATTTTCGATTTCACCTTATGCATTTTTGATCTTTCCATTATCCATTTCCATTATTCATCTTATTCATCTCCTTTTTTTTATTCTTTTGATAAATGAGTTAAAGGTTGATAAGTTAGCATTGATTAGGGAGACTTAACCTTCCTTGATTCAAATCTAATTCATCTTGATCAATTGATCAAGTGAATGGATTTGCATTAAGGATAGGTTGTTTCCTAAATTATGCAAAAGGCTTAAACCAATACAAGATCAATTCTCTTCTTCTTTTTGGCATGGCAAGTTGTTGGAACTTGGTTCACTAATCAAGACTTCTAACTTGTGTTGTTGCCTACATTATTATTGACCGGCCTCAGATAGTTGTGACTTCTACATAAGTCCAATTATGATTGCTTAACATAACGCTAAATTTTGCCTTATGGCACACTAACTATTGACCACTAACAATTAACATTTACTTTATGCACTTTACTTTTATGCAATTTACTATTCTTGAACATATTATTCATTTGCTTTTTCCTTTGCTCATTGGAGCACATGTTTATGTTAATGCCATTTGCCTTTTGCCCACTTGGGTATATAATTGTGTATATATCTTCTGTGCTTGTGTTTGTCTGTTTGTTATGAACCAAATACAAAGAATTGAACAAAATGGACTTAGATCTTAAGACCTTACCCAAGCAAATGGAGTTTTAAGAGCAACTAGGCCTCATGCCTTTAGAGTGCTTAAATGTCAAAGAGCAACTAGGCCTCATGCCTTTAGAATGCTTAAAGCTTGAAGATGAACATTAAAAGGACCATATTCTAAACTCCCTCTTGTCCATTTTTTTGATTGTATTATAGAACCTTTTGATGTGTGTTTTCTTGTGTTAGGAGTTCCAACTTGAGCTTAATTGAGGAACCATTACCATGAGCTTCTAAGATGAGAGATATCCAGGAGACCTTGAGGAGCCTTATCCAGGGATTCATTTATTGTTGATTGCATAAGTTTATGCTTATGATTGCTTATTCCAAAGGATGGGAGCTACTTGGATCATCAATATGATCTCAAGAGAGGGACTCCTTGTGTGGTTTTGTTCTCTTCTTCCTTACCTCTTGTTTGCTTAGGACTTTAGCCTTTCTTCTTCTTCTCCCCACTCTAACCCAAGCCAAAACTTTTGTGAAAATATTTAACATTTGTTTTCAATATTAGAAACCTAAGCCTTATGCTTTTGATTTTCAAACTTTCTTTTATAACACTTATTTTGAATTGAATCTTTAAGTCAACTTTGACCATTTTGTAAATACTTTTCATTGGTAAATATAACCCATTCAAATACTTTTGTGGTTTCAATGGCCACTCTCTTAATCAAACCTTTAATAACCCTTAGATATTAGGTTTGAGTTATCCTTGAGGTAGATATAATACTCACCTTTATCCTTAGTGATGGACAATGAGTCTTCCATGCTTATTATAGGGTTAACCCCTCACTAGCATGTTGAAGCTATCCTCACATGGTGGATTTGTGGTTTTAGGGTGAGTTTTCTCCCTTGGATAACAAAAGACCTTAAGGCTTTTGGACCAAATCAATCCACTCACTTATTTTGAGATTTTTACCCCGAACTACGAGGTTTTGATCCTAATCTTTTTAAAGACGGTACGTAGGCAATGGGTTCATCCATTCAAACACAAAAATGTAAAGAAATTTGTATATTCTTTTCTCATCTCTTCAATCATGTTTGCACAAATAATTTTTCACAAAATACCAACCTTATAACAAATGTGAAAAGGGCTCCCTAGGAGTACCTAGGATGTTTTGGGTGCCTAACACCTTCCCATTGCATAACCAACCCCCTTACCCAGATCTCTGACTCTCTTTTACTAGTTTTTGATTCGATAAAACTTTTAGGTTTTTGTTCGCTTTCTAACCATTCCTTTGGATAAATAGAAGTGCGGTGGCAACTCGACTTGTATGATTTACCTTGGATTTAGTCAATATCTCCAATGGTAACGAATACCCCGCTACAAAATCATGCAACCGAATTCAAAAAAGAATGTACGTAAGTTCTTAATGATAAATACATATCTGAATGCTCTCTTATGATGCATATTGTGTTTGGCTTTTTCTGCTCTCACCATGTTGGGTAGAGCTGACAATCTCCACAATACCTCTTCCTCGATGCGACTTCTCAATCAGTTATGGTAAACCTTCTTAACTTTCAGTCCAACTTAATTAAACCAATCAGATCATTTAGAAGTATATAAAAAATATTTTGGCGAGTTAACATGCACAGCGGACACACGTGCCTTCTGTTTGGGTATTTTTCACACAACCACTAAAGCTACAATTATCATATTACTAGATGAAAGTAAATAAACAAAAATAAACTAACTTAAAGCAAACAAAACTCAGAAATTAATATAAAATTAAAACTATAAAATAAAAATTCTGACTATTTTCGTTGGGTTGCCTCCCAAGCAGCGCTCGTTTATCGTCATTAGCTTGATATCTCATTCCCCATGTTATGGAGGGTACTTACGCTTCCACACTTTGTTGCTTGTCTTTTCCAAAACCAAGAAACCGTCTTTTCTAGAGATATGGACTAATTTGTGCCACAAGTCACTTCCAACTTCCATATCCTTACCTTGATACTACTCTCTCTTCTTTTTCATGGCTTTTTCAATGGAAATATGAGTTTTTCCACTCGGGGTTGCTAATGGAGGTGATACTACTTGAGATGGCCTTCTTGATACTTTTTTTGATGTTGGCATGTTACTTTGGCCTTTCACATTTGTCTTGATCATGCCTACTAGATAGGGATTTTATTTTTCTACCTCTTGCTTCCTGCTTTCAAGCACATTCAAGGTTATTTCATCACCACAAAATTTTAAAGTTAGTGTACCGTGGCCTATGTCGAAATTGCATCGACTTGTCTAGAAGAATGGTCAACCAAGAATTATAGGTGTCTCTTCATCCTCAGGTATGTCCATGATCACAAAATCAATAGGAAAACTAAATTCCTCTATTGTCACCAGTACGTCTTCCACTATCCCATATGCATTCTTTGTGGAGTGATCTGCAAATTTTAGATTTGTCCGTGTATCGCTTACCTTTCCAATACCAAGCCTTTGATAGATTGACAATTGCATCAAACTCACACTTGCTTCTGAATCATAAGTACGTTCTTGAAAGTTCTGTCTTTTATAGTACATGGGACTGTGGCAGATCCAAGATCCTTCTGCTTGATTGGGAATCTCCTACCTGGTGATATTGCACTACATTTTTCATTAAAGGTTACCGACCCATCTTCTATTGGTCTCTTTTTAGAGATTACCTCTATCATTGAATTTTTGGTCTCACTTCCAGATCTACCTCTATGACATGGTCATGATTTGTTGCCTTCTCTTCTTCATCTATAGTAATTTTTTGACTTCTTATTGTGACAACATTAACATTCTCATGATGTCTCATATTTTGTACTGTTGCACTCGGAAGGGTGGCTTAAGCTTGATTTGAGAGTTGTTGTGCTATCTGACCCATATGAACTTCAAGATTTTTGATAAAAGTTGTAGTGTTCCTTTGATTATTTCTTGTTTCTTCTTGGAAATAAGAATTTTGAACTGTCATCTTTTCAATGGCAAGTTCCCAATCAGCCTTTTTGGGTGCTTGTTGCTGATATTGATGTTGTTATGGTGGGTATTGTTGTTGCTATTGCTGATTCTAATATTGAATAGGACCCTGTTTTTGAACATTCCCTTGCTGGTCTTTCTAGGAGAAATTTGAATGGTTCTTCCAACTCGGATTATAAGTGTTAGAATATGGGTTGTTCTGCTTCAGAAAATTTCTCTTCAATTTTTTGTGCGGTTTCAACGTAGTGTATGGAAAAATGGGGTCCCACACAGATCTCACAATTAACAGCTTGAACAAGTTGAACTTGGGTCACTTGTTGAGTACCTATATTCATTGCCTTAAGTATTCTCTCAACTTCAGCAACAACTTGGTTTTCCATCTTCATACTTTGATTAGTAATTTTCAAATTGATCACACCCTCTGGTTTGCTCACACTTCTATCATATAATTGTAGATGTTCATTTGCAGTAATGACTTCTATGATCTTCTTGATACTATACCAGTGGTTGTTGTAAAGTTGGATGAGCCACCAACAACTGTATCAATTAGTTGTTTGGTCTCCAATTTGAGGTCATTAACAAACATTTGCATATGTTCAGTCTGATACAAATTATGAGTAGGACAAGCAACCAATAACCTTTTAAATCTCTTGTACGCATCACCTAGTGATTCACCCTCCTTCTGCTTAAAATTCACAATATCATATCTTTTCCGAATATAAACAAAAGCAGGAAAGTATTCATTCATAAAAGTTGTTTCCATCTATTCCCAGGTAGTAATACTTCCAGCTGGTAATGAGTAAAACCATTCTTCGGCATCTTCAGCTAGAGTGAACGGAAACATTCTCAATTTTTTCGCTTCTTCAGAGTGCTCATCTATCTTCAAAGTAGTGCTTATAGTAAGAAACCTCTGCATATGTTTATTTGCATCTTCATTTATTTTAACGGTAAAAGGTATATTCTCAAGCTGACTGATGGTTCTTGGGTGTAACTGAAAATTTGGGACATTCATTGGTTGATTCACTATAGTTAAACGAACCAATGAGGCATTTTATCCTCCATAATCCCTAAGAAGTCTTTCTTGTGTTTCAGCCATGATTGGATCTTCTCTCTCGTCATCAGATTCTGTATCTGAGTGCTCAGAAATGTCTACCTCTTTTTCTTGTTCGGAATCCAAAATTTCTGTTTTTGAGGTGGCCAACCTTGTTTTCCTAGCTTGTTTGAGCTTAGCGTGCAAAGTTCTTTCTGGTTCTGCATCAAAACTAAAATCAGCCGAGGGTTTTCCTCGTATACACAAATTAGGCAAAGATTAGTAATAACCAAAAATAGCCACAAAATAGAAATAAAAACTGAAATTTAAAATTTTAGTTGCAGAGCAACAAAATTTTAATTGAAATAGATTTATGAACTCTATAATATTTGGCAGTCCCCGACAATGGCGCCAAAAACTTGATCGATGAATTAGCAAGTGTACTACTTTGCCAATATAGTAATAAGAGGGGAAATTCCCAGTGTCGATCTCAAGGGCTACTTGATAATACAAAGTTCTGGACTAATTTTAGTTAAACAAAAGCCTTGGGGTTTTTTGATTGATTGGTTAGGTTATGAAAATAATTGCAAATAAAGTAAACAAAGTAATTGCATGATTTAGACACATATGAGTAATACGCTAGGGATAATGTATAATTCAATTTTATGACGACTCTGACCTTACAATGCAATAACAAATTTAAGATAATTGATTACCGGTTCTTATGAATGTTTACTCCTAAATCCCCAGTGAGAAAACCTTTAATCATTCAACCTAACTCCTATGTCCATATAAAAGTACGAATGAAATTAAGCATTAATTTACCAAGAATAATCCGGTTCTTATAGGTTATTCCTAGTCCTAGGGAATATCTATTATAAATATTCTCAAGTAGATCAGAAACAATGGTCGTCCAACATAATTGTTACTCATAAATCAAACTCCGCTTTTCTGACAGAGAAAGCATTAAAACATTCAAGAGAATAAATAAAATATGATGAAATAAAATTGTTAATTCAAAGAGAAATTTGAAGTCATTACAAATATGACTCAGGGACACCCCATAGTATTTGAGGATTTAGCTACTCATAGAAATAAAACAAAACATGATAAAGAATGTTGCCATTACATGAATTTTAGATGATTTGATCTTAAATCACAAAAAGCTCTTGAAAATATGAATCCACCTTGAAAATCTGAGTTCTCCAACCTTCAAAACGTGTTTTGCTATCTAAAATCGTCCACCCATGGTAAAATGATTAGGATGAACCCATTGCTTACGTACCATCTTAAAAAGATTAGGATCAAAACCTCGTAGTTCGGGGTAAAAACCTCAAAATGAGCTGGTGAATTGATTGGTCCAAAAGCCTTAAGGACTTTTGTTATCAAAGGGAGAAAACTCAACCAAACCACAAATCCACCATGTGAGGATAGCTTCAACATGCTAGTGAGGGGTTAACCCTATAATAAGCATGGAAGACTCATTGTCCATCACTAAGGATATAGGTGAGTATTACATCTACCACAAAGATAACTCAAACCTAATAGCTAAAGGTTATGGAAAATTTGATTAAGAAAGTGGCCATTGGAACCATAAAAAGACATTTGAATGGGTTATATTTACCAATTAGAAGTATATACAAAAATGGTCAAAGTTGACTTAAAGATTCAATTCAAAATAAGTGTTATGAAAAGAAAATTTGAAAATCAAAAGCATAAGGCTTATGTTTCTAGTGTTTGAAAACAAGTGTTAAATGTTTGCACAAAAGGGTTTTGGCTTGGGTTAGAGTGGAGAGAAGAAGAAGAAAGGCTAAATCCTAAGCAAAATAAAAGGTGAGGGATAAGGAAAGAAACCACACTAGGAGTTCCTCTCTTGAGATCATATTGATGATCCAAGTAGCTCCCATCCTTTGGAACAAAGCAATCACAAGCAAATATTTCAAGCAATCAAACACATAGGTCATGCTTCTAGGAATCTTCCAATGGATTTTGTATCTCTCACTTTAGATGCTCATGGTAATGGTTCCTCAAAGTGACCCAAAGTTGGAATCCCCTAGCACAAGAAAACACACATCAAAAAGTTCTATAAACAATCAAAGAATGGACAAGAGGGAGTTTAGAAGGTGGTCCTTTCAAAGTTCATCCTTAAGCATTAAGCATTCTAAAGGCAGGAGGCCTAGTTGCTCTTTGACATTTAAGCACTCTAAAGGCATGAGGCCTAGTTGCTCTTCAAACTCCATTTGTTTGGGTAAGGTCCTAAATTAGAAGTCCATATTGTCTAATTCTTGGTATTTGATCCACAACAAATAGACAAACACAAGCACAAAAGATATATACACAATTATATACCCAAGTGGGCAAAAGGCAAATGGCATTAACATAAACATGTGCTCCAATGAGCAAAAGGAAAAAGCAAATGAATAATATGTGCAAGAATAATAAATTGCATAAAAGTAAAGTGCATAAAATAAATGTTAATTGTTAGTGGTTAATGGTTAGTGTGCCATAAGGCAAATTTAGCGCTATGTTAAGCAATCGTAATTGGACTTATGTAGAAGTCACAACTATCTGAGGCCGGTCAATAATAATGTAGGCAACAAACACAAGTTAGGAGTCTTGATTAGTGAACCAAGTCCCAACAACTTGCCATGCCAAAAAGAAGAAGAGAATTGATCTTGTATTGGTTTAAGTCTTTTGCATGATTTAGGAAACATCCTATCCTTAATGCAAAGCCATTCACTTGATCAATTGATCAAGATGAATTAGATTTGGATCAAGGAAGATTAAGTCTCCCTAATCAATGCTAACTTATCAACCTTCAACTCATTGATCAAAAAGGAAAAAGAAGAAGAAGAAGAAGGAGATGAATAAGAGAAATGGAAATGACAAAATTAAAGTACATTAAATGAAATGTCATGTACCAATCCTCATATGTTGACCAATAATATTGAAAGTTAAGGTCAAACAATCAAAAACAGAAGTTAGATGAAGATTGGAAATCAAGAAATGAATAAAATATTTTTTGCATTTTCTAATATTTAAAATAAACTTGAATTAAAATATTAAAGAAAGGTCAAACTTCAAAATCACTTCAAATCAACTTTGAAAAGTCCAAGTGATTTATCCTAAGTTCAACAAGGTCAAACAAAGTTTGACAAAAAATTTGAGCATTTTTAAAAGTCAGAAACTATTTTTTATCAATTAAAAATGAACAAAAATAATCTAATTGAACTAAAATCTCAAATAAATCTCAAATCAATTCAAAAATTGATGAGAATGTTTTTCATAGATCCATCATCATTCAAATAAGTTAGGAAAATATTTTTGCATTTTTAAAAAACTATTTAAAATGAATTAAAAATAACCAGAAAAGAGAAAATTCACAAAAAATATCAAATGACAAAATAAAAAATATTAAAAATCAGAAATAGAAACTAGAATTTATTTGGGAAATAATGCAATTGGTCCCATAATTTTTGGATAAAAAATGAGAGAGATATTGATGTTTGAAATAAAAAGGAATTTAAGAAAATAAAAATAGAAATTAGAAATTAGAAAAATCCACAGCGCTTGGATCTGAACTCATTAATTGAGCTGGCAGATCACAAGGCTGGGAGATGCACGCGCATGGAAGTCCACAGTCAATCCAAGCACATGGAAAACAAATAAAAGTCATAACAAGCAATGGTCAGGATTCGATCTGGCAATCACATCCAATGGCCAGGATTCAAACTGGAAACAGGCGCCCACCGGAGCCACCTTCTTCTCTGGTGAGCCTGCAGATTCTGGCCAGTTTTGCAGGTTTTCAAACTTCCATGGAAATGCACGATCCTTATACCAAAATGAAGCTGGGGTGATGTACATCACCCCTGTAACCTTGAATCACACTCAAGATTCCTATAAATGGAGAAATCTGAGGTGGAAGATTCAGGTATGCAAAATGCAGATCAAGGAAAAGCAAAATTGAAGCTACCACTAGCTTGCCTCTCAAGTGAGGACTTCAGAAAACATTAGATCCAAGCAAAAAGGTCCATGGATGATGAGAATCGAAGAAAATACCAGTTGGAGTGTGTGCTTGAATTCTGGTAGCTTGAGCTCGATGCCTTGCTTGCTTTACCAAAACAGAAGTTCAATGAGATGAATGGTGGAGGTTTAGAAGCATTAGATCTAAGAATTCAACCAAATGAAGTTGAATTTTAGATCTGAAAAATTTGAGAAAAATGGAATTGCTTCTTTAGTGATGGTTATGGAAAGAATTCTGCAGCATTTCAGGTTGAATCAGGTGTGTGAAATGAATGGAATGAGGTCTCTATTTATAGAGGAAGTGGCAAGGAGAATGTGATCAATCCGTGTGTATGGCATGTGGAGCTTCATTGCATGGGCTTGCATGATCATGCACAAGGCTCAAAAACAATGCCAAATGAATTCTGAGCATCATCCAAATGAAATTGGACGTGTGACTTGCAAGGCAATTGCTTATGCACCAAGATTTCAAGTGAATTCCTCATTTGTACCTAAACATTCATCTCTTTGAAAGTCCCAATTAAAAAATCCAAACATGATCATGTGAGTAATGGTTGGAAAGGTCTTGATGTAAGGAACAATTGTTATGTTGGGATGTGCAAAACATGTCAATGCAAGGTTTCTAAAATTGGCCAATTTTCAAGCCCATCTGTTTTGATGATGCAAGCCTCAAATGGAAAAACCTCCAACATCAAAGTTGTAGATATTTTCAATACAATCAAAATGGAATTAAATTTTGCATCATTTGGATTTTTTATGAAGAAGTTATGGGCACTTGAAGTTGGACTTTTTTGCCTTTTAATGCCTTTGGTCAAAAAGGACCTATAATGTCTTGCATTATCACATGTATTTCCTTTGATATTTTGAAATTTTGTTCAACATAACATTTGAATTATACATATTAAGCTTTCCAATACATTTGATCCCACCTCAAAATGATAAAAAATGAATGAGTTATGTCCTTGGGAAGTTGAGCCAAAATTAGGGTTTAAGTCAAAATGACCTATAATGTATTGGAATGGAATATGATCTTCCAAGCTTCAAATAAATTTTTGATGAACATGAAAGTTGTTCATGTTGCCTTTAAGAACATTTTTTCTTTTGGAATCAAATTCATTTGACCAACACATAAAAGGTTAGGTCTCAGTGCATTTCAAAATAGTCAGATGAATTGACTGATCAACTTCTCAAGTCCATGCCTCATATCCTGATGAATTGATGATTGAGGACACTCAAACAAGTTCAAATATGCATGAAATTATGAATTAAAGAACTTCCCTTGGTTGTATTTGATCATGGCCTGAGGTTGCTTCAAGAACAAGGCATTGTGGTGCACAGATGAATTAGGGCTTCCTTGAAGAACAAGACTTCAAACTCTTTGACTTGCTTTGATCAAAATGATGAATTGAGATGCTAGGGAGGCATATTTGAAGGATGAGAGCTTTGGGAACCATTACCATGCTTTCTTTCATCTCCTCTTGACCATGTCTTTGTACCAATGACCTCCTTGAAGCTTTTGACCTTGTGATTGCTCAAGCTACAAACAAGAGATGTTAGTGACATATTTTTGTGCTTTTGGTTAGTAAACAAAATGAGAAAAGTAATTATATACAATTCAAGCATGCTTGGTGATCTCAAACCACTCTCAAGAGATCCCACCCAAAGGCAAAGGGAACCAAGATGCTAATGATCCTTGAGGCAATGCAAATGCAATGTCATGATGCCATGAGGGATCTTAGGGACAAAATTGGGGTCTTACAGATGCCCCTATTTAAGGTCATTCTAACCGGAGAAGTGAAGGTTAAAATCTTCGTCTCGACGGGGTAGAATGGGCTTAAATAATAACAAAGAGACGAATTTTGGTCCCCTAAGAGACCTCATGATGCAGATGTATGTATGCAAATAGTAAAACTCTGTGGGGAGTAAAGGGTGAAAACGCGTGAGCAGGTCACGACTCAAAACTTGGGGAACAAAATTCCAGAGGGAGTAAATCCACTGGAAAGACTCGAGCTGACTCGAAGGTGCATGTGTTAGGGAATATGGCAACACAACAACATTATCCACAATGGATACTTCGGATAAAAATCCGGACTCCAGTGAGGATAGTCCACTAAGGGACCTCACTGGGGATATCCAAAAAGGACTCTCCTGGGGAAGCAACGAGATGGGGTATTATCGGTTACTGGGTAATAA
Organism: Lathyrus oleraceus; assembly: GCF_024323335.1. Lineage (NCBI taxonomy): Eukaryota > Viridiplantae > Streptophyta > Magnoliopsida > Fabales > Fabaceae > Lathyrus > Lathyrus oleraceus. The sequence goes on from NC_066579.1 coordinate 220,371,030, forward strand.
GCCCAAAGAGACGTGTGATCTGAACACCGGTATAAGGGTGAGGGAACAACACGCTCGGGAAGAATGAGTATCTAAGACCGGTATAAGGGTGAGAGATATCAAAACTTCGAAACATCTGAGGAAGACCTAAAAGGTATATTTCAACTCAGGGAAATCTAACTCCACAGGGGACAAAAGTCATAATAGGGAGCAGAAGGAAGGGACACCAGGGATGCCGGTTACTGGGCATATAATAGGTGACCAACCAAAGCGTGAATTGGGGAATATTACCAAAACACTCATCATCCAAAAAGAGGGCAAAAAGCAAACTCGATTATAGGATGGATATTCGATTCCTCAAAGGGGATACGAATCTTACTCGACTGGGGAAGAACAAAAAGGCTTCGACCAAAGAGCGCATGAGATATATCATCTATTACCGTCAGAACGTAGATAATATACTCGCATGGACGATTATCCACAACCGGTTACTGTGTTAATAAAGGATAAATCGACCGAAAAGAAAAGACATCATGAAATTCTAGTTATCAGACTTTCGATGTCACTCGGGTTATTATGACATCCAATTCTGCACAGACAAGAATTATGCAGAACTTAAAAGTAAGTGCAGTAAATAACACAAGTAATTGTTTACCCAGTTCAGTCCAACATGACCTATCACTTAATACCTACCCAATGCAATTTCAATCTTACACTAAGATCAGAGTTCCTACTCACTCCCCCTCAATCACCTCAGTGATTACTACCTTTAATCAATATTAAAGACAATTATGAAGTCACACTTCAAACAACTCTTGATTGTGCTTAACAGCTTTAATCAAGATACATAGCACTCACACTTAAAAGCTTAGAGTGACACAACACTTACAACTCAATGAACACCCTATACCAATGCAATCATCTGTGTGATAATAGCTTGGCTTACAAGATATGTCTAATACAAGACTCACAAAAGTACAGCAGTGAAGTATGATGGACACACTAAATCTTCAGGCCTAAAATCCCCGAGTTCTGAAAGAAGGATTGCCATCCTTTTATATTGCAGCACTTGGGCCTTGTACTTGTATTTCCTGAATTTAAGGTCAAGCGAGTTAACCTAAATTCCACAACTAGGTTACTAACAAATAGGTTATTTGTTAGGTTCATGAATTGTAGCTTGGTTGTTGGTTTCCTGGATTTTCTCTCAGCTGTTGAATCCCTGAAGAATAGCCTGAGAAAACTGCTGAAACAGAAAAACTACACAACCTACAATGTAACATATGCTGTCAGGAATGAATGTCACAACATTCAGTTTGACTTCCAAAACATTAACCATATGCTAAGTCTGTTTTTCCTGAAAACAGACTGTACAATTTGCTGTACTGTACATAACCAATCTGTCCATACTTTAGTATCAGCGTACAATAATAAATGTCAAAACATCCAATTTGACATTCACACATAGAGACTTACATCAGGTCTGTTATCCTCTTGATGAGCAGACTGATAATAAATACTGAGTTATAGTAGAACACCACCTGTTCTATTCCTCAGTATCTGCTGACAGGGATGAATGTCATAACATCCAGTTTGACATTCAATGACTCCTGTATTAGCTAATCCTGCAGTACACTACTCAGAATGTCATGACATCAGCCAAGACATCAGAGTACAGCTAGATATTCTAACATACAATGCAGTCAAACAAACATCTCCACAGCATGTCATGACATCAGTCAAGACATTAGAATCCAGCTAATGTTTTACCATACAATGCAGCCAATTAAACATCTACAAACTCCCCCGTTGGAATTTTTTTGGCTAAAACACTTTGGTCTCACAACAGAGCGGAAATCTCACATCTAGCAGGAAATTAACCTAGCTAATACACTCAGAGTTGCAGCACACTCACACACATGGAAGTTAAATAAAAACTTCACATATCAGCACACATACAGAAGTTAAATAAAAACTTCTAATTGCAGCACACACAAACATTGCAGCACACACATACATTGCATCACACACATACATACTCACACTCATTAGAAGTGGAACAACAACTGCATAGTAGGGGATCTTGAATCTGTCATGAATATCTGTTTTAACAAAACACTCTGTTGTCTTGGGGTATCACCTGTTACTCCCCCTTTTTGTCAAAAATGTTGCCAAAGCAACACTTCAAATTATAGATCCACACACAAATGACAGAATTACAGACTTGGTTTTACTTCACAGTTTCAACCAAGTCAACACCCACTTGATCTTGCTTCACAACTTTGATCAAGTAGTCACACACTCTTGCTTTACAGTAGGTACCACCATATCAGATGCCATGACTTTGTGTCTGACATCCAGAACCACTCCTGCATGAGCATTGTCCTTGAACTCCTGCAGGTGCATAGGCTGCCTCAAGTTAGGATATCTCCTTAACCTCTTGTTGCCACACTTGTTGCAAGTGACATAGCTATGATCTGTTGACCAATCAGAGCACACTTCCAATTGTTTAATAGGAAGAGATATTAAACAATACATCCCAAACATCATTGGTTGCTATAGTTCTCGGAGAGACATATTCCCAGTTTGCCCCTTAAGTTTTCAAACTGAGTAGCATCCAGAGCCTTTGTAAATATGTCAGCCAGTTGGAGTTCAGTGGCTACATGTTCCAAGGTAATCACTTTGTCTTCCACCAGATCTCTGATGAAGTGATGTCTAATGTCAATATGTTTGGTCCTGCTGTGTTGGATGGGATTCTTGGAAATATTGATGGCACTGAGATTATCACAGAACAATGTCATGACATTTTGAGAGACATTATACTCAGTGAGCATCTGTTTCATCCAAACCAGTTGGGAACAACTGCTTCCAGCTGCTATGTATTCAGCCTCTGCAGTGGACAGAGATACACAATTCTGCTTCTTGCTGAACCATGATATGAGATTGTTTCCCAAGAAGAAACATCCTCCTGATGTGCTTTTTCTGTCATCAGCACTCCTAGCCCAGTTAGCATCACAGTACCCAGATAGGACAGGCTCAGAACCATGTGAGTACAACATCCCATAATCACAAGTCCCATTGATGTACTTGAGAATCCTCTTGACTTGATTCAAGTGGCTCACTTTGGGCTCTGCTTGGTATCTAGCACACACTCCAACTGCATAGGAAATGTCAGGTCTACTTGCAGTTAGGTATAGAAGACTACCTATCATGCTTCTATACAAACATTGATCGACACTGGGCCCTCCATCATCTTTGGTTAACTTTAGATGAGTAGGTGTAGGAGTTCTCTTGTGCCTAGCATTATCCATACCAAACTTCTTAACTATTTTTTTGGCATACTTGCTTTGGGAGAGAAACATAGAATCCTCCATTTGGTTGACTTGCATTCCAAGAAAATAAGTCAGTTCCCCAACCAGACTCATTTCAAATTCAGATTGCATCTGTTGAACAAAATGTTTTACCATTTGCTCTGACATTCCACCAAACACTATATCATCCACATAGATTTGAGCAATCATGATTTTTCCATCTTCATCCTTCACAAACAAGGTCTTATCTATCCCACCTTTTCTGTATCCATTTGAGGTCAGAAATTCAGTCAACCTTTCATACCAAGCTCTAGGTGCTTGCTTCAACCCATACAAGGCTTTCCTCAACTTGTACACATGTTTAGGTTGGTTAGGATCACAGAACCCTTTCGGTTGTTCCACATAGACTTCTTCATTTAAGTAGCCGTTTAAGAATGCACTCTTCACATCCATTTGGAACAATTTGAATTTCAGAATGCATGCTACACCTAACAACAATCTGATTAACTCAAGCCTAGCAACGGGTGCAAACGTCTCATCAAAATCAACCCCTTCAACTTGAGTATATCCTTGAGCTACTAGTCTTGCTTTATTCCTAGTAATTACTCCTTTCTCATCAGACTTGTTTTTGTAGATCCACTTGGTACCAATGATGTTAGTCCCTTCAGGTCGAGGTACTAGCTCCCTTACTTCATTCCTTTTAAATTGCTCTAGTTCATCTTGCATGGCATTGATCCAATATTCATCAGTTAGGGCTTCTTTCACATTTTTTGGTTCAACCTTGGATACAAAGCAGGAATTTGAGCTAATTTCCCTTGATCGGGTAGTCACACCATTATTAGGATCTCCTATGATAAGATCCTTAGGGTGGTCTTTCTGAATTCTGATAGATGGCATTTTGGTGGGTGCATCTACCTCACATTCAGTAGGAGTCTCCTGTACTTCTTTAGACTTGACTGGTATGTCTGTTGAGTATCAAGGAATGTTCCAACATCCTCTATGACATCGATTCCTTCCTCTTTATCATCCACAATAACATTTATGGATTCCATCAGGACATTGGTCCTATAGTTGAACACTCTGTAAGCTCTGCTGTTAGTTGAGTATCCTAGGAATATACCCTCATCACTTTTGGGATCCATTTTCCTTCTCTGTTCACGATCTGTGAGAATGTAGCATTTACTTCCAAAGATATGAAAGTACTTCACAGTGGGTTTTCTGCCTTTCCATATTTCATACAGAGTGGAGGAGGTTCCTTTTCTCAAGGTGACTCTATTGTGAACATAGCAAGCGATATTCATAGCTTCATCCCAAAAGTGCATAGGGAGCTTCTTTGCATGAATCATAGCTCTGGCAGATTCTTGAATAGTTCTATTTTTCCTTTCAACTATCCCATTCTGTTGAGGAGTTATAGGAGAGGAGAACTCATGACTTATTCCTTCAGACGAGCAAAACTCATCAAACTTGGAATTTTTGAACTCCGTACCATGATCACTCCTAATTCGGACAACACAACTGTCCTTTTCCCTTTGAAGTCTGATGCACAGGTCTTTGAAGACATCAAATGCATCTGACTTCTCTCTGATAAAGCTTATCCACGTGTATCTGGAATGGTCATCAACCACCACATATGCATATCTCTTTCCACCCAGACTTTCAACCTGCATAGGTCCCATTAAGTCCATGTGCAACAGTTCCAGAACTCTGGAAGTTGTAGGATGTCCCAGCTTCGGATGTGACATCTTGGTTTGCTTGCCCACCTGGAATTCTCCACAGACTCTTCCTTCATCAATAAGCAGCTTTGGGATTCCTCTAACTGCTTCCTTGGATATGATCTTTTTCATTCCCCTTAAGTGTAGATGACCAAGGCGTCTATGCCACAGCTTCACCTCCTGTTCTTCCTTGGCAGAGGAGCACATTGTGGAGAGGTTTGAGAGCTTAGGTTCATACAGATAACTGTTATCTTTGGATCTGGATCCTCTCATAACTTCTTGATTATCTCCGTTTGTCACAACACATAGCTCCTTAGTGAACTGAACATAGTATCCTTGATCACACAGCTGACTTATGCTGATGAGGTTGGCCGTCAGTCCTTTTTACTAACAGTACATTATTCAGTTCTGGGACTCCAGAGCAGTCCAGCTTACCCACACCTTTTATTTTTCCTTTAGCACCATCACAAAAGGTCACATAACTGGTAGTGTGAGGTTGTATATCCACCAATATATTCTCCATACCAGTCATATGTCTTAAACAACCACTGTCAAAGTACCAGTCTTCTCTGGTAGATGCCCTTAGAGCTGTGTGAGCTAACCTAGCATACCATTGACGCTTCTTGATGGGGACATAATGCCTATATGTCTTATGCTTAGGTATGACATGAGAGGCTTGGTTAGGGTAACCATGAAGCCTGTAGCAGAAGGCTTTTATATGGCCAAGCCTACCACAGTGGTGACATCTCCATTTCAGGAATTTCCTCTTCTGATGATTATTCATCTTGGTTCCCTGATGTTGAGACATTGGATGTGACCTCCGCTTGAATTTTTGAACTTTAGCCTTTGGGCGTTTGAGTTCAGCTGAGGATTTTTTAACAAAGCCTAAACCAGATATGGTTCCAGACTTCTGTCCCACCTTTAGGATCTCTTCCAAGGTGTCAGTTCCTTTATTCAACAGTCTGATGGATTTAGTCATTTGATCCAGCTTGGAGGTCAGCAGGGTTATCTCACCATTTAGACCCTCTATGACTGTCAGATGCTTCTGTCTCTCATCTTCCAGCTCCTTGATGAGCTTCTTCTGCTTTTCTCCTTGTACATGCACTTCTGCACTGGTGACACATAGCTTCTTATAAGCTGCAGCAAGTTCATCAAAGGTCAGTTCATCTTCACTTGATTCATCATCAGTGGCACAAACACTCGTTAGTGCAGTGACATGTTTAGCAGATTCTCCTTCAGATTCACTTTCAGAATCTCCCTCAGACCATGTGACCGCTAGCCCCTTCTTTTGCATCTTGAGGTAAGTAGGGCATTCAACTCTAATGTGTCCATAACCTTCACAACCATGACACTGGATTCCCTTGCCTTGGTTAAACTTTTCTTCAGAAGTTGATCTTTTCCTGACGTCAGACGGGATGTTCTTGACATTAGGTCCACCTCTTTGATCAATCTTCTTCACGAACTTGTTGAACTGTCTCCCAAGCATGGCTATGGCTTCTGATATGCTTTCATCACCTCCAGTATATCCTGCTTCTGACTCTTCTTCAGTATTTGATACAAAAGCTACGCTTTTGTTCTTCTTTTCAGCATTCTCACACAAGCCCATTTCAAAGGTTTGGAGAGAACCAATGAGCTCATCCACCTTCATATTGCAAATGTCTTGAGCCTCCTCTATGGCTGTGACCTTCATAGCAAATCTCTTAGGCAAGGACCTGAGAATCTTTCTTACAAGTTTCTCTTCAGCCATTTTCTCACCTAGTCCACCAGAGGTGTTTGCAATTTCAAGAATATTCATGTGAAAGTCATGAATAGTCTCATCCTCTTTCATCCTCAGATTTTCAAACTTGGTGGTCAGCATCTGAAGTTTGGACATCTTCACCTTGGAGGTACCTTCATGAGTTATCTTGAGGGTATCCCAAACTTCTTTAGCTAGCTCACAGTGGTGCACCAGCCTGAAGATGTTCTTGCTGATTCCATTGAACAATGCATTCAAGGCCTTAGAATTTCCAAGGGCTAATGCCTCTTGCTCCTTGTCCCACTCTTATTCAGGAATTTGCACACTGACTCCATCTTCAACTGTCTTCGTTGGATGTTCCCATCCTTTGTTGACAGCTCTCCAGACTTTTCTATCTAGAGACCTTAAGAAGGCTATCATACGAGGCTTCCAGTCATCATAGTTAGAGCCATCCAACATGGTTGGTCTATTTGAGTGTCCTATATCCTTGTCCATGGTACTAGAAAGTAACTTCCCTAGATCTCACGCAGAAATTAACAGGCAGGGTGCCTGCTCTGATGCCAATTGAAATTCTAGTTATCAGACTTTCGATGTCACTCGGGTTGTTATGACATCCAATTCTGCACAGACAAGAATTATGCAAAACTTAAAAGTAAGTGCAGTAAATAACACAAGTAATTGTTTACCCAGTTCAGTCCAACATGACCTACGTCTGGGGGCTACCAAGCCAGGGAGGAAATCCACTATTAGTAGTATTAATTCAGACCTTAAACCAACTGTTTAACCCTATCACTTAATACCTACCCAATGCAATTTCAATCTTACACTAAGATCAGAGTTCCTACTCACTCCCCCTCAATCACCTCAGTGATTACTACCTTTAATCAATATTAAAGACAATTATGAAGTCACACTTCAAACAACTCTTGATTGTGCTTAACAGCTTTAATCAAGATACATAGCGCTCACGCTTAAAAGTTAGAGTGACACAACACTTACAACTCAATGAACACCCTATACCAATGCAATCATCTGTGTGATAATAACTTGGCTTACAAGATATGTCTAATACAAGACTCACAAAAATACAGCAGTGAAGTATGATGGACACACTAAATCTTCAGGCCTAAAATCCCCGAGTTCTGAAAGAAGGACTGCCATCCTTTTATATTGCAGCACTTGGGCCTTGTACTTGTATTTCCTGAATTTAAGGTCAAGCGAGTTAACCTAAATTCCACAACTAGGTTACTAACAAATAGGCTATTTGTTAGGTTCATGAATTGTAGCTTGGTTGTTGGTTTCCTGGATTTTCTCTCAGTTGTTGAATCCCTGAAGAATAGCCTGAGAAAACTGCTGAAACAGAAAAACTACACAACCTACAATGTAGCATATGCTGTCAGGAATGAATGTCACAACATTCAGTTTGACTTC